>NC_060120.1:39485451-39786492 GCF_021461395.2 Schistocerca americana
CCATCTGCAGACAAAGGCTCCACCACCGTAGTTTTTCACTGCAAGGATTACCTGGCAGGAGGATACTTCCACCTAAAAACCATGCCACAGTGATCCCATTCCAGCAATCCAGAAGGATCTCCAGTCACTACTCAAATCCTTAGGCCCATCCTAGAACCTCTCCCCAGAGTCCATCTCTCTACTTATCCCTACCATTACCCGCACTTCCACCTTCCCACATGCTTCCTAAAGTCCATAAATCCAACCACCCAGGAAACCCCATTGTGGCCGGTTACTATGCCCCCACTGAGAGAATCTGTGCTCTCGTAGACCAACACCTTCAACCTATTACCCGGAACCTATCCTGCTATGTAAAAGATACCAACCATTTCCTCGACCGACTTTCCACAGTTCCTTTCTCTTTACCACACGGTGCCCTGCTCGTCTATATTGATGCCATCTCCCTGTACACTAACATTCCTAATGCCCATGGCCTTACTGCTATTGAACACTACCTTCCCAGATGCCCTATGGACTCTAAACCAACAACCTCCTTCTTAGTTTCCATGACCAACTATATCCTCACCCACAATTACTTCTCCTTTGAAGGCATTACCTACAAACAAATCTGCAGTATGGCTATGGGCACCCACATGGCACCATCCTATGCTAACCTATTCATGGGCCATATAGAGGAATCCTTCTTAAAAACTCAGAATCCTAAACCCATCACCTGGTTCAGATTCACTGATGACATCTTTGCTGTCTGGATTGAAGGTGAGGACACCTTATTCACATTCCTCCAGGACCTCAACAACTTCTCCCACATTTTCTTCAGCTGGTCCTACTCCACCCAAAAAGTCACTTTCCTAAACGTTGACCTCCACCTCAGAGATGGCTACATCAGTACCTCCGTCTGTATCAAACCTACTAACCACCAGTAATACCTCCATTTCGACAGCTGCCACCCGTTTCATATCAAGAAGTCCCTTCTGTACAGCCTAGTCACCCATGGTCATCTCATCTGCAGTGACGAGCAGTCCGTCTCTAAATATACCGATGGTCTCACTGAAGCCTTCACTGACCGTAATTATCCTCTCATCTTTGTACTAAAACAAATCTCCCGTGCCTTATCTTTATAGTCTCCCACCACCTCCTAAAGTCCCACAGTCTGGCCACAAAGGAGCATTCCCCTCGTACCTCAGTACCATCTGGGACTGGAGCAACTGAATTATATTCTCCGCCAGGGTTTCAATTACCTCTCGTCATGCCCTGAAATGAGAAATGTCCTACCTACTATCCTTCCCTCCCCTCCTACCATGGTATTCTGCCATCCACCAAACCTACACAATATACTCATCCACCCTTACACAATCCCTGCTCCCAATCCCTTACCTCATGGCTCATACCCCTGCAATAGACCTAGATGCAAGACATGTACCACCACGTACTCCAGTCCAGTCACTAACATCATCTATCCCATCAAAGGCAGGGCTACCTGTGAAACCAGTCATGTGATTTACAAGCTAAGCAGCAACCACTGTGCTGCATTCTATGTAGGCAAGACTACCAACAAACTATCTGTCCACATGAACAGCCACCGACAAACTGTGACCAAGAAACAAGTGGACCACGCTGTAGCTGAACACGCTGCCAAACATGATACCCCTCATCTCAATGACTGCTTCACAGCCTGTGCCATATGGATCCTTCCCACCTTCCTTTTCTGAATTGTGCAGGTGGGAACTTTCCCTGCAATACATCCTACATTCCTGTAACCCTCCTGGCCTCAACATTTGTTAGTCACTGTCCTCACCCATCCAGCCCCCTCCCTGTTCCCATTCCAGCACTGCACAGCCATCATTTCACCGCCACAACCAGTCTTTTAATTTCTTTTTTCTTTTATTTCTCTCCTTTCCACTACTTACCCCCTCCCCCATCCGCACCTTCTCCCCTGCCCTCCGTCTAAACTGCAACATTTCACTGTCCGCCACTCCCACCTTACTATCCCTCCCTCTCCCTGCCCCAGCCTCCTCCTTATCCCCACCCAGTCGCCACTCCCATCATGCACTGGTGCTGCTGCTCGCAGTGTAGTTTCAACTCTCTGAGACTGCAGATGTGTGTGCAAGTTGCACTTGCATAAGTGTGTGTGTGTGTGTGTGTGTGTGTGTGTGTGTGTGTGTGTGTGTGTGTGTGTGTGTGTGTGTGTGTCTACTGCTAACAAAGGCCTTAATGGCCAGAAGCTATGATTGTGTGAATCTTTTTATTGTGCCTATCGCAACTCAGCATCTCCGCTATATGGTGAGTAGCAACCTTCCTTCTCTTGTATTGTCAGTATGAGCCTGAATTCCTTAAAGTTTAGCATCATGTCATTTACATAGGATGTATGTTTGGGCATGTAATGTTTTTCTCGAATTGTTTTGAAATGTGTGATCTTGGACTTCTCTAAATTGCTTCAGGCAAGTGCCAGGATGGTTCCTTTGAAAGCACACGGCCACTTTCCTTCTCAGTCCTTGCCTAATCTCAGCTTCTGCTCTGTCTCCAATGACCCTCATGTCTACAGGATGTCGTACACAAATCTCCTCCTCCTCCTCCTCCTCAAGATTCATTTAATAAGTATGTGTGGCATTTCCCTTCCCCATTGATAGATTTATATGGCAATTCCACCTTAAATTATTTATGATCGATACTTCTAGGTATTAGAAAGTTGTGATAGGTTCCAAAATCACTGATCATTAAACACTTGTTGAGTGCTGTATTAAAGACCTTCTGGATGTCAATAAATATGATATGAACCTGACCCTTACTGTCTACGAACTTCTGTATTTCATAATTACAAAGAGCAAGCTGAGTTTCACATATTTGGTGCTTTCTGAAACTATATTTATTCCCACTCCAAAGATGCTTAATCTCTAGAAAAGTCATCATACACAAGCACAGTATAAGCTCCATAATACCCCAATAAATTGATGTAAGTGAGATAGGTCTATAATTCTGAACATGGATTTTGCAATTCTCCTTGAGACTACATTGAATTCCTCATTCAAATAATACATGCTCTGTGCAACTTTCCACTTAATAAATGCATTACGATGAAGAGCTATTAGGATTCTAGCCAGGTGGCAGTAGTGAGATAGCCTGACATTTTGATGAGTGTCACACACTCAACTTCAAAACCCCAACGCTTTTCATCAGTAGTATGTGCTGGGAAAGTCTACATCCACACATTTATGCAGTGGGTTATAAAACTCTGCAAACAACAATAATCTGAAATTCAGTTTGTTTGGATGTGTTGATATTCTTCAACAGCAATAAGGCTAATGTTAGTGGGAAGAATCTAAATGGCAAAGGCTGAGCACTATGGTCTGCAACTGGATGCTCCAACTGTCTACTACCCACAATTTGGCAGTGGCTATTTATCCATTCGCCTAAGGCCTGATGGTATCCTCATCAGATTCTGAACTGAATTTGCAGCTGAGTTAGCCCCTCTTTTAACTATAACCTACTACAGATCCCTTGAACAAAACTCCATAGTTTGAAAAAAAAAACACTGATAGCACACTTTTATAAGAGGGTAATAGAACAATTAACAAAACTACCATCCAATATCATTGACATTGACTCATTGTAGAGTCTTAGAACATATTCTGAGCCCAAATATAATAAGGTACCTCAAACAGAATGACCACCTCCATACCAAACAGCATGGATTCCAGAAACATCGATTATGTGAAAAGCAACTTGCACTTTTCTCACATGATCTACTAAAAGCTTTGGGTCAAGGCAGTCACATAGCTGCAGTATTGCTTGATTTCCAAAAGACATTTGGCTCAGTACCAAACCTATGCTTTTTATCAGAAGTATGATTGTGTATGGTGTCAAGCAAAACTTGTGATTTGGTTGAGGATTTTTTGTTGAGTGCACAGCAAGTTATCTAGGATGAAGAGTAATCAACAGGTGTAGAAGTGCACCAAAAAGAAGTGAGTTGGGAACCTTGTTGTTCATGTTATATATTAATGATGTTGTAGACAATATTAATAGTAAAAGAGTGTTGCAGGTAATGCAGTCATCTGTAATGAAGTACTGTCTTAAAGGAGAGTCATAAATATTCAGTCAAATCTTGAGAAGATTTCAAAGTGGTGCAGATATTGCCAACTTGCTTTAAATGGTTATGGATGTGAAACTGTGCACTTACAAAACATATATGACACACCCATAGATGAGTTCGGCATGGTTGAAAACAATCAACTCATGAAAATACCCCTGATGTAACACTTTGTAAGGATATGAAATCGAATGATCATATAGACTCAATCATGGGTAAATCAGTGGTAGACTTCTGCTCATGGTGGAATACTGGGAAGAGCAGTCAGTCTACAAATGAGATTGCTTACAAATCACTTGTGTGACCCATCCTAGAATATCACTCAGGTGTCTAGGAACCATACCAAATAGGATAATGAACACACACAGAGAAGGGCAGTGTGGAGCCTCACAAGTTTGTGTAATCCATGGGAGAATGGCATTGGGATGCTAAGGAAACTGAACTGGCAGACTCTTGAAGATTAACGTAAGACATTCTGACAAAGCCTACTTACAAAATTTCAAGAACCAGCTTTGAATGATGATTGTTGGAATGCACTACCACCACCCACTGCTTATTGCTCCCGTAGGGATGATAAGGACAAGTTTAGATTAACTGCAGCATGCTTGAAGGCATTTAGACGATCATTCTTCCTGAACTCCATACATGAATGGAACTGCCCTGTAACATGCACTTCACAGTGGTTTGCAGAGTATAGATGTAACTGTAGATGCATGTGAACAGGTTATTGTATAGGTTGGGTGGGCAGTAGGATGCCCCTGTGGGAGTATAGGTAGGATATGTCTCGTGTCAGAGTATGATGGAGGGTAGTCAAAACCCTGATGGAGAAAGTCCTGGGTGATCTTGAGTCATGACAGATGTCCTCCTTTCTAACTGAGCAAAGGAGATGATTGAGGAAGAGAGAGTACAAGAAATTTCCACATTTTACATGGGCAGGACTACCAACAAGTTGGCTGTCAGCATCAATGGCCACTGCTGAACAATCATCAAGAGGCAGCTGTACCATCCAGTTGATGCACATGCTGCCCAGCACTATGTGCTTGCTTCAGTGACTGCTTTGCAGCAGTACCACAAGATTTCTTACCACATAAGTAAGATGGCGGCGAGTATAGACGTTATAGTAAACTGCTCCGCGAAATTTAGTAGTATTATTGATATAAATTGCGTATTGTGCAATGAAGAGGTTATAGAAGGTATCAGATTGTGTCCAGTGATTAATAAGTGGATTCACTCATCGTGTTTGTGTAAAATAAATACGACAGATCACTCATGTTGTTGTGGCCAGGCGCAGTGTGATCCACAAGTAACTGCTCTCACGAAATTTTTAAATGGTCACAATGAATCCGTTGAAGATTGTTTGAAACAGGATTTACAGAATGCAAGAAAATACGTCCTCGACATTGAAAAAGTAAGTTCTTTTGAAAAAAGAAGAAACTCGGAAGAAAGTGTTATTTGTAATCGTTTCCCTAATCCTATAGAAACGATCCATTCAAAACATCATGAACCTATGTTAACATTATTCTCGGGAAATACTAACAAGTGCAGCAAGCTGTTATTATACAGGCCTACTGAACAATTAAATGCTGCGAGTGTGATGTTTAAGTCTGCCAATGATGAAAACAGCAACCTCAAAAAAAGTGCGTTTAACTTGTAAATCTACAGGGAAGAAACTTAATGTCAATACAGTGCCAAATAAAAGTGAAATATGTATATTAGGAGATAGCTATCATTATACTGGCTACTCCTTTGGCATGGCTATGTAATCTCGCTACAAAATTACTAGTGTTGTGAAATCAGGTGCACCTCTTGGCGAGATTGTGAAAAACTGTGAAAAGCTAACAAAAAATTCCTCTGTCTGTGTCATAATAGGTGGTGCAAACGATGTTTATCGTAATGAAAGCCATCATGCAACAAGAGCACTCAAAGAAACTTTGGAAAAACTCTCACATATAAAAGTTTTCGTGCTTAGTGTTCCACATAGGCATGACTTAATAAGTAGCTCGTGTGTTAACCTAGAAATTAACAAAGTCAACAGGAAAATAAAACTCTGCTGCAGTTTCCCACAGGCTACCTTTATTGACGCAAACAGCATGGAGAGAGCTCACTTTACAAAGCATGGTATGCACAGGAACACACAGGGAAAGGAAGCTATGTGCAAACAATTGTTAAATTCTATTAACTGCAACACAGTGGAAGGTCATGCTGTAATCCCTCTGCCAGTATGCTTAATAACAAAAACGAAGAAAATGAATGGATCAGAAGTTTCAGTACCTAGATGCTCAGATGATTCTGTTTCTTCACCAAACAGAGATAACTCAATGGTTACATGTACTGCAGATGAAGAAAAGGCAGCATTTCCACTCTGTGAACCTACAGCAACACCACTTGTGCACCTGCCTACATGCAGTTCCTCAAAAATATCACTGCCAGCAGAAACACCAGCTGCAACAGCAGTACAACCCCTGGAGCCTACAGCAACAGCAATCTTATCCCCACCTGCAAGCAAGTCAATAGCTTCATCATCTCCAAGGGAATTGACAGCATCAGCTCAAGGTAAATCAACAAGCAAGTCATCAGTTTCATCATCTTCAGTAAAGAAGGAAGCATCTACTGAAGAAAAATCGACATCACAGAGAACAGGAGGTAAACGTAAAGTTGTGTGTCCCCCTCATCTGAAGGATTTTTTAACCACAGGCACGAGAAAGAAGAAACCACCAAAATAGGTAATAATCCAAACAACTTCTCCATTTTTCATCAAAACATAAGGGGAATAAGAAGCAAACTAGATCAATTAGAAGTTAACATAAATAACAAAAACTTTATGAACAATGCTCAGATCTTATGTTTCTCAGAACACCATATTACAGAAGGAATTGAAATGTTACATATAGACAGTTATAGCCTTGCCACCTACTACTGTAGAGATAGCATGAGAAAAGGTGGAGTAGTAATTTTCATTAAGAATAATTTAACTTTTAGATCTGTAGATGTAAGGAAATATTGCAGTGACCAACAGTTTGAAGTGTGTGCAATAGAAGTGACATTAAACAGTTCCAAATTAATAGTAGTTACAGTGTACAGGGCACCAGGAACCAATTTCACAGTCTTTATGGTTCAGTTAGAATTGTTACTATCAACCTTATTTTCTAAAAATAATGACATTATCTTACTTGGGGACTTTAACGTCAACTTCGCAATGGAATGCAACAACAAAGTAGAGCTCCAGAATTTGCTGAGTTCCTACAATCTTACATCAGTGGTGGACTTTCCTATGAGGATCACACCTGACTGTCAATCTCTGATAGACAATATATTTTTAGATGTAAATTTATACCAGAACTTCACTGTCACTGCAATAGTAAATGGCATATCAGACCATGATGACAGCTCCTCACTCTACATGACTACAGACCTGTCAAGAAAGCAGTCCCATCCTGGAAGGCAATCAGACTTATGAACAAAGAGACCCTGGAATTTTTTAACCATAAGCTGCAGCATGAAGATTGGAATTCAGTTCGCAGAGTAGATGATGTTGATACAAAGTTCAACATATTCATAAATGAATTCCTATCCCACTTTGAAGAAGCTTTTCCTAAAAAGTTTGTTAGGAACAATATTTCCTCGTCCTTAAAGAAGCCACGGATCACAAAGGGTATTCGAGTGTCATGTAAATATACGAGAGAACTTTATGTTGCAACCAGAGGGTCAAGGGACAGAGAATTAATCAGCCATTATAACATGTATTGTAAAATCCTAAAGAAAGTTATTCAGACATCAAAAGCACTGTATTATGTAAAAGAAATTGATAACTCCAATAATAAAATGAAGACTGTCTGGCAAATAGTTAACAAGGAGACAGGGAACAATAAAAAAAGAGCTGTAGAAAACTTCATAATCAAACATGAAGGGAATCTTGTGCAAAATCCTGAGATCATAGCTGAAATCTTTAATAAACACTTCCTGTCAGTGTCTGAGCAAATAGGCTGCAAGGGTTCTGTGAATGATGCCCTGACCTTTTTGCGAAATTCTTTCCCTAACAAAATCATCCAAATGCATATTAGACCTGTTACAGTATCAGAAATTGAAAGAACAATTGCCTCCATGAAAACCAAGAACTCCTGTGGAGTAGACAAGATTTCTAGCAAATTGTTAAAGCAGTGTTGTACTTCTGTAAGCAATATACTGTGTCATATTTTCAATGCCTCTTTGCAGCAAGGAATTGTTCCTGATAGACTAAAGTATGCTATCGTGAAGCCTCTCTTTAAGAAAGGGGAGAAAACTGATGTTAAAAATTTCAGACCAATATCTCTCCTGACTGTGTTTTCAAAGGTACTAGAAAAGCTCATGTATTCTAGAATTTTAGAACACCTACATAAATTCAATATTCTCAGCAAACATCAGTTTGGTTTCCGGAAAGGTCTGTCAACTGAACAAGCAATATATGCTTTTATAGATAAGGTTTTGGAATCTCTAAATGAGAAAATGGTGACAACAGGGTTATTTTGTGATTTATGTAAAGCCTTTGACACTGTGAACCACCAAATACTGTTACTGAAGGCAGACCATCTAGGAATAAGTGGTGTAGCAAATAACTGGCTTCAGTCATACCTGACAGAGAGGAAACAGAAAGTAGTCTTAGATAAGTCAGACAATTTGTGTGGTGGAATGATTTCATCGGAATGGAGAGAAATTGTGGAGTTCCACAGGGCTCTATTCTTGGTCCTTTACTGTTCCTGTTATTTATAAATGATTTACCTTATTCTTCAATGATTCAGTGCAATTTTACCATCTTTGCAGATGATACTAACATAATGGTTAATGGTCTTAAATGTGAAAATGTTCAAGAGTCTGTTAATACTATTCTTATAGATTTAATGAAATGGTTCACTGCAAATGGTCTTTCACTTAACCTGAGTAAGACTAATTATATTCAGTTCACCCCAACTGCCAAAACTGAGGAAGAAATGACTGTTAAATATGCCACACAGGTCATAGAGAGAGTGGAAGTAACAAAGTTTCTAGGCGTGAAGATTGACTGTAGAGTAAACTGGTCCCATCACATTTTAGATCTTTACAAGAGACTCAGCTCTTCAGTTTTTGCAATGCGAATCATCTCTGTCAGTGCAAACTTAAGCATTAAAAAAGCTGCATACTATGGTTACTTCCATTCTTTGATGGCATATGGAATTATCTTCTGGGGAAATCAACCTCTTGCAAAGAAAATATTCATTGCTCAGAAGCGTGTTGTAAGAGTGATGTCTGGTGTAGATCCTAGATGCAGCTGCAGAAGCCTATTCCGGAATCTGGGAATTCTTACAACTACTTCTCAATATATATACTCACTTATGTGTTTCATAAGTAAAAACACTGATTTATACAAATGTAACAGTGAATACCATCAGTATAACACAAGGAGGAAACATGATTTCCACACTGGAGGTAAAAATCTGAAGATTGTGCAGAAGGGTGTACAGTCCTCTGGTATAAAGATATTTAATGCTCTTCCTCCAGAAATCAAATGTGAAATTGCCAACAAATCTACATTTAAAGAGCTTCTGAGGCAATTTCTTTTAGCCATGTCATTTTACAGTTTGGAAGAGTTTATGAAACACAGTGAGAAACGGCCTTAAAATAAGATGTATTATCATATAAATTGAACATTAAGCTGAACATTCTTGTCACATATGTAACTCTTTTAGTGTTAACTGCTTATATTTAACAGTCTGGGTTATATGACCTTTTCAGGTTTAATTTACTTTGTTTTATACCTGTAATCTGTAGGTCTAAGGATTCTCATTCCATTATATTGTGTTATGGATCATTGTAGTGGTTAGCAATTTAGATGCGAACGCAATAGGATGTTCGGTGTTACCGACTCGGTGAGACAACACGGCACCGAGGCCGAAAGAAGAGGCATCACAAGCTAACACCAGAGGCTTGTTAGGGTCGTAATGGACCAGACAACGATCATTCAAGAAAGCCTCTTTAAGCTGCTGAAAGGCTGATTGGCAATCAGCTGACCACACAAACGGAACATTCTTACGGCGGAGACGATGCAACGGTGCAGCAATCTGTGATGCATTAGGTATAAACCTAACATAATATGTCAATTTGCCAAGAACTGCTTGCAATTCATGCAGATTGCGAGGGGCGGGCAAATCACGAATAGCTGCTAAATGTGACTGGGAGGGATGAATGCCTTGAGCATTAATAACATGTCCCAGATACTCCAGCTCCGTAAGGAAAAATGAACATTTATCGATGTTGCAACGTAGGCCTGCCTGAGACAACACTTTAAACAAACACTCCAAATTACGGAAATGTTCAGCAGGCGTCCGACCGGACACAACAATATCGTCTAAATAGTTGCAACACGATGGCACATTAGCCAGAAGTTGTGACAAAAAACGCTGAAAAACAGCTGGAGCTGACGCACAACCAAAAGGCAAACGCAGAAAACGGAACAACCCCAACGACGTGTTTATGACAAAATACTGTTGTGATTGCTCGTCGAGGGGCAATTGCAAACATGCTTCACGGGGATCAATTTTGGAAAAGAAACGAGCTTCCCCTAACTTATCCATCAGCTCGTCCGGTCTAGGCAAAGGAAAAGAATCAATGACAGTCTGAGGATTAACTGTCGACTTAAAATCAGCACACAAACGTAACTCGCCAGACGGTTTCTTTATAATAACTAAGGGAGAAGCCCACTGGCTCGCTGAAACGGGTTGAATAACACCGTTGTTTTGCCAACGACGAAGTTTATCTTCTACAGGTGCCCGGAGGGCGTGAGGCACTGGACGAGCACGACAAAATCGAGGCTGAGCATGATCTTTGAACGTAATATGAGCGGCAAAGTTCGCAGCACAACCGAGTTCGTCTTTAAATATGTCACTGTATTGTTTACACAAATCGGTTATGCTGTCTTGAGGAACAACAACAACAACAGAATTAATTTGCAACACATTGTCTTGGATAGACAGGCCAAACAAGTCAAAACAGTCTAATCCGAAAATGTTTACACTGTCTGTAGCGCGGAGCACTGTGAATGAAACTGTTTTTGTATTGCCACGGAATGTGGCTGGCACGCTACATACACCTAACACAGGAATTTGTTCGTCACTATAAGTAGCCAAAGAATGTTTTGCCGCTGAAAGTTTAGGGCGGCCGAGAGCCGCATACGTAGCACTATTTATGAGAGTCACAGACGCACCAGTGTCTAATTGAAAATTGAAGGTCTTATCCTGGATGCGTAGCTTCACAAATAGTTTATTACACTGTCTCTGAATCGGTGCAGTGGAGGCGGAAGACACAAAATCAGCGCGTTTAGCGCGTGTTCGCTGCTTACGACAACTCGTGGGTTGGGCGGGTGGAACAACAACTCCCGCTTCACTTGCAGTCTGTACATTACGTTTTACAGCGTTTGAATTACGCTTGGGTCGCATAGCAGAGGGCTGGGTGGGTGGCTTATGGCGAACAAGTTTATTACCCACACGAACCGTGGAAGAATCTTTAAACGCGACCTTCTGGGCGGGCTGGCTTTGAAGAACATGAATATCCATGGGCTGGGCAGCACTAGAATTGTTCTTGCGTTTACGCAAACAAACAGTATGGATGTGTCCTTTCCTTTGACAAAAGTGACAAACCGCGTTTCTCAACGGGCAACGTTCACGAGGATGAGCAAGAACACACTTAGGGCAAGACTTAACTCTATCATTTTGCACACGCGGCTGACGAATGTGTTTAACATGACGCGGCCGGCTAGTGTTTACAGTCTGACTCTGCCGGTGGGGCCGCGGGCGTGACATTACTTGCTTAGCACAGGCAATTTGAGAAATACATGGCTGACCTAACTCACACTCAGCATAGTCAAAAGTATCTTGGGCTTCAATGATGTTCATCACAGTCTCTAATGACGGGTCAGGCAACTTTAAGATAGCAGCACGAATACGAGAATCTGCAATGTTTTGAGTAATAGCGTCTCGTAACATGACATTACTGTAGGAAGCTCCACACACACACAATTAAATCGGCACTGACGGGTGAGGCCCCGTAAATCTGTTAACCACTGTTTATTAGATTGATGTGGCAGTTTCTTTAATCTGAAGAACTTGAATCTGGCTGCTGCCACATGAACTCGCGACTCGAAATACTCAGCAAGCTTGTTAACAACAACGTCATAGTCTAAAGCTTCTGGCTTGGATTCCGGGAACAACTTACAAAGTAGTCGATAGACTTCCACGCCTGCAGTGGAAATTAAATAAAGCTGCCGCTCAGTACCTGTGATTTTGTAGACTGTCATGTGCGCCTGCAACTGCGCGAAATATTCTCGCCATTCTTCTCGTGATGCATCAAAAGCACGGAACGATGGTGCTGCCTGTGCTTGTTCCTTTTGTGTTGGAGGATTAGCCGCTTGTTTGGCGATCGCTTCCACCAGACTTTGTATTTGCTGACTCTGTAACAAGATCAACTGTTGTAATTCGGCAGACATAGTGAACACAAATTAAACCAGCCCCCAAAATTTTTTCGCTATAATTAGTATAACCAGAAACAAGTTGAACCAGCCCTGCACACGAGTTCGGAAGTCCTCGTCGCCAGTTTTGTGGCGGTGCTCGTAGCGACAAACAATTCGCTGTAGAAACGGCTTACGAAGTCACCGCCACACTTTTAATAGCGGGCCGACCGGTCCGCTGGAACAGTGAACAGAAAGATGAAAACCCAAACACTCTGATTAAATAAAAGTCGGTACTTATCTTTATTACGAAGATACAGAAATACAGTAGTGAACTCCGTGTCTACAGAAATCTGTCTAGTTCGAGTCGGAGCGGCTAGGTCAGCGTCGGCTGACGACAAACAACAACTCGGCTGCGATGAACACACGACTGACTAGCAAGTACACAATTCGGTGGCGAGTATACAACTGAGCGGCGAATACAGAACTGTCCTAGCGCTCGCGACTCCAGCGCTTAAGAAGCCAGAAGCCAGCGGTGGCGCGCGCAGACTTGCGGCGATTTCCTGTCTCGCTGGCGCTGCTTATGCGGACGGCGTCCGTACTTTGATGCTGCCAACCTGGATTTGCTACTCCAGTGACTTCCAATGGCCAGTTCACGATCAAAATTATTGAGCTCTCCTCACCAACTTATTCTGCTATTACTGCTTTTCTATTGGCAGCACAATTTTCCCCACCTCCTTTTATATTGGGGGGGTCTGCCTCTGGTGACATGTAGTGGTCAGTTCTGATTTCCAGAGGGATGTTAAAATACTTTTCATTAGACAGTGTATTTTCTTTAATGTGTGGTGGATTCAGGGTGGTTTTCTCCAGAGAATACACCAACATTTTGAGAGCTATATTTTATTGCACATCATGGCAGAACAACACATATGGAACTGAACTTTAACATGGTAGGAAGCAAAGAAGTCAGAGATGAAATACAATGCAAAGATGGTTTGTTTATGTATCGATATCGTCTATTGGCGCCACATAGCCCTCCCCCCCTCTCCCCCCATTACGGAGTACTGTTGAGAGACTGGAGGAGGGGTAACTATGGCATCAGGTGAAGTTGTGCAAGGTAGACGAACGATAGTAAGCTCAACGGAGTCCCCCGGTAGTGGTGCTGGAAGTCGTCGAGCTGCGAGGGTTGGCCAGTTGACGTGGAAATCGTGGAAGTGAGCCGGTCATTGTACAGGCCGTGTGAGTCAGGAGGAATTGGGCCTGTACGGAGCAATCACGACAATGTCGGCCGAAGGTGTTACGAATGCCCGGAGCGTTTCGAAGTCAATGTCAGGCGGCTGAGGGACACACTTAATCAAGTGGTATGGTACCACAGAATTATCACTGGGAACACTGGGAGATGAGAAACACATGATAAATAGCAAATCGCCCCTGAGTGTTATAGAAATTTCGTGGATGATGCCAGAGGGCACAGGGACTGTCACCTCGAGTGAGGGTGTGTTGACCAGGGGAGTGGGGGGAGAAAAATCTCAACACATTGAGGCAGGCGAAGGCGGGGATGTGCTCGACACAGGTAGCGGTGAGTAGTTTTGTGGTTGTGGGTTGTGAGCTCGATTGAGAGAGTGTGGTTGGCGGGGAGCTCGGCAACGAGCTCGATGAGGAGTTCTCAGATGCATATGACGATGAGTGATCGCTCGAGGGAGGGAGCAAAGGTGGATCATCGTGTGGAGTGAAGTGCTCGTGTCAGATGATGGCATAGATTCGGGCTTGACATGAACTGGTTTGAGCCTGTTCAATGACACAGTGATGGGGGAATTTTTTATTGAATAGGGCCGACTCAACCTGATGGCCCTGGTCAGTGGTAATGACTGAGGGACAACTGAAAGGCGACACCCACGACTCAGTGAAAGAACGAGCGACAGTTTCTGCAGTAATGTTGGGAAGAGGGGCGGCTTCGACCCAACGAGTAGTACAATCAATGGTGTAAAGTATGTAGCGGAAACAATTGGAGGCGGGAAGAGGGCCACAATGTCGATGTGGACGTTCTGAAATCGCCCAGGGGGAATAGCTTCCAAGGTGCCGAGAGGGGGAGAGGTGTGTTCGTGTACCTTGTTGCGTTGACACGCAGGGCATTCGCATGCCCACTGTTGTGAGTCTTTATTGACGTTTCGCGAAACGAAGCGCTACAAGATTAGGCAGGCTGAAGCTTGAACGCCAGGGTGAGCAAAGTTGTGAAGAGCATTGAAAACAGCTCTACAGAGCGTGGTGGGGATAATGGGGTGGAGTGTGCCTGTGCTGTCATCGCACCAGACTTCGCCAGAAATACCAGGAAATGTGGTAAGGACAGGGTGTAGAGAAGAAGCTGGGTCAGAGATTAATTTCTGTGTATCTTCTTCAGAGGATTGGAGTTCAGGGAGAGCATAAAGATCCAAAAGGGAAGATACAGCATTGACACGAGAAAGAAAATCAGTAACAATATTGTCAGCACCCTTTATGTGCCTGATATCGGTGGTGAATTGTGAAATGAAGTCGAAATAATGGAAGCGACCTGGGGGAGGGCCGGCCGGGGGTTCATTATAGCAGCTGCCAAGGGTTTGTGGTCAGTGAGAACATAGAATGAGCGCCCCTCGACGTCTGTTCGAAAATGTTTGATTGCCTCGTACACAGCCAGCAGTTCGCAATCGAACATGGAATATTTGCATTGGGCATCGTTGAGCTTTTGAGAGAAAAACTGCAGGGGCGAGGTCTGGCCGTTGACTGTCTGGCTGAGAATGGCGCCGATGGCAGAGTTCACTGGTGTCTGTTGTTATGAAAAGTTGCGCATTGGGGTGGGGATGCGCGACTGTGCAGGCTTTGGCGAGGAGTTTCTTGAGTTCCGAGAAAGAGTCTGTCATTTGTGGTGTCCGCTGCACAGGCCGGGTTCTGGAGGTGTTTTTTCCTGCCAAAGCGTTGGTTAATGGGGCTTGGATTTCCACGGCTCGGGGTAGGTGTTTTCGGTAGTAGTTCACGGTGCCAAGAAAACGCCGAAGTTCTTTGAATGAAGAAGGCCTTGGTGGATCTAAGATGGACTGTAATTTCTTCAGCGGAGGTGAGATACCGTCAGCCGATACCTGGAGCCAAAGGAAGGTGACAGCAGGCTGTTGCAGTTGTAGTTTGTCGGGGTTGGTTTCGATGCCTGCGGCTTTCAAGGTGTCTAGAACGGTCTGCACGTGATGTATATTGTCCTCGACAGAGGAGCTGAAGACAAGTATGTTGTCGAGGTGAGCAAAACAGAATATGAGGCTGAACAAAACTTCGTTAATATAGCGTTGCCACATCTGTGTGGCGTTTTTGAATCCAAAAGGCATGAATCGGAATTGAAAGAGGCCTATGGGCGTGGTGATTCCTGTTTTTTCAATATCCTCGGGGGCCATTGGAATTTGGTGGTAAGCCGGTTTACAGTTGATGATGGAAAAAACAGATGCACCTGATAGTGCACTGCTGAAGTAGGCAATGTTTGGTACAGGGTAATGGTCCATTATAGTTCTCGCGTTCAAGCGATGGTAATCCCTGCACATGCGCCAGGTCCCGTCTTTTTTGGGTGTCATATGAATGGGAGTGGACCAGCAGCTGACGGAGGGTTTGATGACACCGGCGTTTAAGAGCTCTGTGAGATCACAAAGGCACTCAGGGCAAAGTCTCCGGGGTTTACTAGAGATGGGAGGACCCGGTGTGAGGCGCAATCTGTGCATTGTTCCGTTAGTAACCACAGCGATGTTGCCTGATGCAAGGGAGGCTGTTTGTTTACTGCTCGTGCCATGCAAGTCAGGCGGAGCAGGATTACTGTGTTCGGTGAAGGTCGGCTTTTCTGAAGGAAGCCGAGGTGGCGACGTGTCCCAGGAGTCAGCGCATCAAGATGGCCACCGGCCCGAAGCACAAACTCAGGAATCATGAAAGTTCGGTTTGGTTCGTGAATCGTTAGTAGGCACAGCAGCCGTAGGTGCAGCCTGTGGCAGCACGGTCTCGGTCGATAAATGTGAATTGCATTCAGGTGCGAGTGAACTGTCTGTGTAGTTCATCGAGCTCACACGGTGGTGCGCAGGAGCAGTGGTTTCACAGTTTGCAAGATCATCCACTGGGGGCAGGCCAGGCTGAAGTGAGGTGTGGTGCACATGTGCAATGGTACACAAGTCAGAGTCAACAACTGTGGTGCGAGGAGGGCGTGGCACTATGGGGGGTACATGTGACGACAGCAGTAAGGGGGCCTAGTTTACACATGTCTGTGTACGACATTGTGGTGACAGCACAGTTGATAGAGGTGACGGATGAGGAACACACAGAAGTAGGATTGTCTGTACAGTCGATGCACTTACTAACCTTGATTTGTTCTTGTTGAAGTGTTTTTAATTTCTTGAGAGCTATGGAGAGCTCAAAGTGCTTTCCATGGATCCGGCGGGAGAGCTCGATATTTTCGTTGCATAGGCAAGTGACCTGTTCTTGCTCGATGAAGCACTTGTGTGTAATTTCTAGCAGCACAGTCGAAAGAGAGGAGCATGTGTGTACTAGTTGAGCATGAACAGATGCATCCAGGGAGTGAGGGCTCGACAGAGCACAGGGAAAGTGAGTGTTTGTCGGGTGATGCAACACGGTGTTGCGCACTATGTCCAGGGAAAGTTTGTGGCGGCGCAAGAAGTCAGTGCTTATGATAGGTTCATCAATATCACAGACTAGGAAACTCCACTCAAGCTTGCAGTTCAGAGAGAGCGAACCAACGCACTGCAGTTTAGTGGAGTTAATGGCTTGAGTTGACGGCTTGTAGCGACGTGTGGTGGGAACAACTGTTCTCGGATGCTAGAGACGTGGGCAGCAGGGACACATCAACACCCGTGTCAACGAGAAACAGTTGTCCCGAAGACATGTCTTTGATATATAAGCGTCCACCAATGTTAGGTTGTTAACGAACTGAGTGAAGCACTGGGAGGTGCCTGTCTTGTGTGCAGGAGGCGGCACACAAACCTACCTGTGAGCAGTGTTTGGGAAACAGCAAGGCGGTCTGCAGTTCCTTGCCTCATCACCGAAATGTGTGTGGAAGTAGCAGTAGGGGTAGTGTGGATGTGCTTCCTGCAGAGAGCCCGTAGCCAAGGGGGAAGGACGAGGGTCCATGCGTCCTGAAGAGTTGACTGCAGGAGGGGGCGAGGCCGTCGGAGTTGCCAGCGAGTGGTTACCGGTGTCTAAATTAACACAGCGACTGCGGCGTGCAGGTGGAGGGCGAAGCTGTTGGTGGGAGGCGGGTTCAGTTTGCCAGGTGTGAAGCTCACGTTGTAGTGCAAAATGAGCTCGGTCAGCAGCGCAGATAAGTTCGTCAGTTGCTTGATCTTCAAGGCAAGAGATGGCAGTCTGGACAGAAAGAGGAAGCTTTTTGATCCAGATTGACAAGTGCATGTTATTGGGCATGGCCTGGTTGTTAACGAGGAGTCAGACACGGCGCCACAGCTGTGATGGAGTCGAGTCACCGAGTTGTTCCTCATAGATGAGCTGCTGGACCTCCTCAGTCGACATCCGTGTAACACATTCCAGTATCATCCTCGACAGAAGCGTATATGTCTACATGAGGAGGAGTGGTGGCTAAATCACGAATCAAGTCAGCATTGTAGTGGAGATTGTTCATGAGACAAATATACCATGAGTGGCCATCAAGCAAATAGTATTGAAAGATCTGCTCGACTTCGGGGTTCTCAATGGAGAATGCAGACAGTTTCGGTAGTTTTGCGAGTGGTGGCGGCCTGGAAGCAGCCTGGGGGTGAAGTGCGGAACGAGATGCGAAGTCCAAAGCGTGGACAGCAGTAGCATTGTTGAGCCTTCGCAGCGTGGTCAGGGAGCTCGATGGAGCTGTGAACTGGCCCTGCGCTAGAGTGAAGGTGGCACACTGCGGTGGATGATGTTGTCACGTCGCAGAAGGCCAATCCTGATGAGGCACTGGTTTGTGCTGAAAACGAATGCGGAAGCTCGACAGGAGCCGGCACGGATGCGACAGGAGAGATGTGTTTCATGGAAGGTGGCATTTCACGGATGGCCGACGCAGAAGAGGCACCCAGCTGTGCCGAAAACGGTTGCAGAAGCTCGACTGGAGCCAGCGCGGATGCAACAGGTGAGAAATAACTGTGGGCACATGTTAACACGCTGACAGCTCGACGAGAGAGCTGAGCCGTAATCACCTGTATTGCTGGGAGGCGGCGGAGGTGTGGGCTGAACCAAAGCACCATGTGTATAGTGTTGCTGAACATGGGGTGAGTGGTAAAAAGGTTCATTGTTCATAGTCGTTCCAATCGAAATCACGTACGGATAAGGTGAGAGCCGAGGCACAGAGCACTGGGGCGTAGTAGTAGATCATAGGGTGTTGTTAGGCCCACTAGACCACTTGTTGTTCATGTTGCAGGCTGATGTGCCTAAGTCAGAAGACACATATTGATGTGGGACAGAAGTAGCAGCAAGTGTGGTCGGAAACTGAGGTGTAAGGCCTGTGAGCCTGGGAGGGCCGACCATGTGGCTGTAGTTGACGTGGGGCTTCATGGAGTAGGGTGTTGAGAATTGTTGTTCCGGCAGTGGAAAGTTGTCCAATGAAACATTAATGGAGTTCGACGTTGGTACCACACTGCATCAAGAGTCATAAGTAGTGGTGGCACGGTTGGTGGAGGTAGGCACATGAGGTGGCGGGAACAAAGGTGTTTGGTAACCAGAGTCATGCATGTTCCTAACCTCACTTGTTGTTACAGGCTCGAAAATATCGAGCGACACCAGGGGAGCTGTCGAAGGAGAAACATCGTGTTGCAATCCTGGTGGGTGTACATCGCCAGCAACACGGTGCATATTTGTCACAAAATCGGGTGTTAGGCATGAAGCCGAAGTCAATGTTTGAACATTGTTGTGGTAAAACATACAAAAATAACCGGCGCAGTTGTCGCGGGCACTGTCAGAAAGCAAAAACGAATAACAAAGAAACTTGGGGTCACCACCGTGGTGGATTCAGGATGGTTTTCTCCACAGAATACACCAACATGTTGAGAACTATATTTTATTGCACATCATGGCAGAACATCACATACAGAACTGAACTTTAACATGGCAGGAAGCAAAGAAGTCAGAGATGAAATGCAATGCAAAGATGGTTTGTTCATGTATCGATATTTTGGGTGATGAGTTTATCAGCGCCACAAATGCAAAAATGCACATATGGTGTAAGATGGTGTCAGTCCTATTGCTGTTGAAGAATGTGGTTGACACATCCAAACAAACTGAATTTTAGAGTATTGTGTTTAGCAGAGTTTTATAACACACTGCATAAAAGTGTGGATGAAGACTTTTCATCAAATACTACTGATGAAAAGTTCTGGGGTTTGAAGATGATTGTATGATACTCCTCAAAATATCAGAGTATCTCACTACTGCCGCCTGGCTAGAAACCTGATAGTTTTTCTTCAAAATGCATGTAAGTGGAAAGCTGTGCAGTGCATGTTTGATTTGAATGAGGAATTCAACAAAACAGTGAGGAACAATAATATGTTCGAACAACTATGATATTTACCATTAATTTTTACACTTCTACCTTCATTAACCCTGTATACAAAAATCTCATAGTGTTAGATTTGAAGACCTTTATGGTCAGAGACTCATAATACCATTCCAACTAGCACGCCTTGTTGTTTCTTGTCTGTATATTTCAAACTATGGCTGGTTTAAGGCCCAAGTGGCACAAGCCTTTGCTATGTAAGATTTCTGCATAGGATGTCTCAAGAAATAGAAGTTCCCACTTGGGGTGCTAAGTGAGAGATGCCCTAGTGCAAAATTTGTACAATGTGTATATCACAGTTAATTGTGAAAACTGATTCAGGTCAAAGAGCATGACAGAAAAAGAAGGCAGCAGAGAGGTAGGTACCAAATGTTAAGACAGTTACATGGAAAAATGTTCTCGTACTGACCCTGATTCAAATATTGTTTTGAAAAAGCTTGTACAGATTTCACATGCAGCATGCACAACATCTTCACACATGCAACAATACCCTGACTGTTTCATTTGGTTACCAGTTAAATGCCAGTTCTGATGTGCTTCTGTTGATACTATTTATTGATGAAACCACTTGCACTGTACAGAACCAAGCTATGAGGGCAGTCCACACTGTACAGTGAAATCAAATTTCCAATTTTACTTTTCTACCACCACATGATGTGAATGATTCACCAGGCTATGTCAATAAGTTATGTTATTTTGGCGGAATAAATTACAAGACGAAAACCATGCTCTTGGAAAATATGTTACTTGACCTTGAGGATGTTGTGCTGGGTACATGGACTGTAATACATTTGCAGCATGATAGGGCTCCACTTTCTACACTGTATGCAAAGCAACATCTCGATTGCTCTAATAAGTGGTTTGGTCATGGTATTGCCAATCTCTGATCACGAAGGTCTTCAAATACAACACTATTAGATTTTGACTTACGTGTTGCTGAAGCAGAAGTGCAAAAAATTAAGGTAAATATTTTAGATCAACTGATATATTCCATCATACATATTGTTAGTGTCATAAAGAAATGAGATAAATGAGGACATAAAACGTAACCAGCTTTGGTGGCTTCATTTCAATTGCTTGACTTGGCGATAACTAACGATCTTGGCTGAGATGTGTAATGCAGATTTGTTATGTTTCCTCCACCTGATATGACATATAAGTCCAATATCTATATATCAGGCAATTTTTCTCAAACTGAAACCATCAAAACACATTCAAACCTTGTTTATTTTGTGTCACAACACAGGCAAACTGAGGAAACTGTCACTGGTTTTCTTCCTCAAAGATGTGTCTAGCGACAGCAAATCTTGGTGCCAATAGTCTGCACTCGGCTGGCTTTGGTTTTGCAGCAAAAGCATACAGAAGACACTTGCATGCTGTTCTTGTGTTTTGGTTGTGGTGTGTTTGTGTATATTAATACAACTTTCATTTGGAAAAATCGAAAAACATAGGGCAGTGACAGAGGTTTAATATCGCCAAATTGTCCAAGATAAATTAACAATACTTCCAAATTTTTTCGTTGCTGAAGGAGAGTGAAAAATCATTTGAGAAGCTGAGACACACAGGTTTCTCTTTAACATGCTTGGCCTTACTGCATACTACATTTGAAGACCTTTCCCCTGACTTGTAATCCTGAAAGTCTCAGACTTCTCTATCCCAGGAAATTGTGCCAAGAATTATGTTGCCACAAAGCTATTTTTCCTGCATGCTAAATACTAGGCTTTTCATGTGTATAATTTATACAAGATTTGATCAAAATCAAGACTGATAAAAAGTATTTGTTTGAATAATCTGATATAGAATGTTTCATTTGCCTTATGTGCAATTTAAGGATACAGTGTAGTTTCCCAGCTCAATATTATGCAAAAATCAACACCTATTTCTTTCAGGCACTGTTTACAATGTATATGTTTCACAGATTTTCTGTTGGTATCAGGTAATGCAACATCTTTTCTAAAGAAATTAGAAGTATTTCGAATATCTTTGAACCTGCTTATGGTTATTAAAAAAATTACAATGAAATTGATTCCATTTTTTTCCAAAATGTTTCCTCAAACTGAGGTACCATTTAATCCAATATTATACATTTGAAGGAGACCAAATTTTTACAAGATATGCGTGACATGATGCCTGAGGTACAACACCTATTTAATTCCACCAATTATGTATATTACAAAGATAAAAATATCAAATCTTACATTTTAATTTTTGTAATTTTTTCCTAGTAAAAATGTTATTTTTCCATAATTTAGTTGATTCTGCAGTATAGCTTAGGACTACTACATACATATGGACTATTGCAAGTTACAGAAAAAAATTAGAGCAATGCTTTATAATCTTTAGGAAATATTTGAGGCTGAATTTTGAAAAATACAACTTGTGGGATATTGCGAATGAAGATATGAGTCCAATTAAACGGTGCCTCAGAACATTCCTGCAGCATAGTCTTCATCTTCCAGCAATTTTTCATCTTCAAGCTTTGTCTTGGCATTCCTTTTAGCACTTCTTGCTTCTTTGGTAATGTGAAGAGCAAATCTTTCAGCTTCATGCACCCACTGTCTTTCAGATGCAAGCAATTGATCTTCCATATTAAGCCACATTTCATGCCTAAATTTCCCAGGACTTCCATCCTTCCTATTAAGCCATCATTGAAACATATCACTGCATCTAGTACACGAAATTTTAATGTATTTAGTCCTTCAAAAACATTCTTGGGTAATTTTTCCTGTGTGCAAAGGTTGAAACTTTCATTTGTATTCTGAGTGCCCTCATGAAGACAGTGACTAAGCAAAAAAGGGTCACTCAGATCTCTTAAAACTGGCTTTATTTCATTCATAACAAGCTCAGGAAGAGAATGCTTATGATGGTATATTTGACCACTTTGGTCTGCTTTTTGGTAACCACACCGAGAATCTGCTTCTTTAGGGCAAAGCCTGCAAACAGGGTTATCATCTGCGGACAACTTATGAAAGTAGGTGGTCCAACGTATAACTACAACCATTGAACTCATTAAGTTTATTGAAAGCTTTAGAGTCCCCATTACCTAGGTACTTAGTATATCTAATGGTATAAACGGCTACCAACCTCTGAAATATCATTACACCTCCATCACTCACCATACTTCCACTGTAACAATCATAATTCTTAAAACAGTGATATTCAACATATCTTTCAGTGTTAACATGGCAGGTGTGGCAGTACTTAGATAAGCACTCAACATGAACAACTTAACCATTCTCCAGAGATGTAGCACTTACAGCACCATTCAAGGAATGATATCCTCGATGTTACCATGTACCATCAAGTGCAACAGCAATGTCCCTGAGTCCACTAATATTTACAGTTTCGTCTGCTGCATGTTTCATAGGTTCTTTGGATACAACCATCAAGACACCTAAAAGTATTTTTATGTACTTGCTGAACTTACTGGGAGGAGGAGGAGGAAGGTCCATCAAACCACAAAACGTTTGAGCAGCCTTCTTTCCTTATCCTATTGGATGCACTGCATACACTAACTTCAAATTCACATCATATGAATTGTGCACAATTTCCGAACTCATTTTCAAGGTAGATTTATTGCAGGATCTACACAGAACAACTAATTTTGATGCTAAACCCTTCCTGCTACTTTGTAGTTCAGTTATTTCCAGACAGCCTACACCATCACATTGTTAACATTTCGCCACTCCCTTTATCAAGGTAGCTAAGATGCCGACATCAGCAGCAACAAATCCACTACAAGCAGCATCACTGTTAACACAAAAATTTGCATCACCAGGAGGTGTGCCATGTGGGAGTTTCTTCCCTGAAGAACTGATACATAGACATGATCCCCTATACTTTATAAATTTTGGTAGGAAAAATAGTAGGTTAACATTACTATTACTTCTACATTCAGCCTCAAAGATAATCACTTACAGACACTAGAAATCTGCAGTGTTACCAACCTATACAATTCATCATTATATAATCGCTGGAAACAGAAAGCTCACAGTTCTTTTCGAAATAATACTGGTTTCTGTAACAGAAATAAAGGGGGCGTGGCGGCATACATGATAGTAACTTTAAAATTTGGTGTATGTAGGTCAGTTTTCATTTGAAAACCTATAATGTGTATATCAATGTAATCAGGATACATTATAGAATTTAATAAAGTCATAAAAAGTTTCGATTCTTCCACCATTTATAAGTACCCTGTATCCTTAAATACCTCGTTTCTGAGACCTGTGTAAGATTATGAATCCCATTTACAGTCACCTATTTTATCATGATTCTCAGCACAAAAAATGTGTTTGACAATTTGTTTATTTTTTCATTCACTGTCATTAGAAGTGACAGTTTTCATTTACTTTTTATTTATTGACGAAACACTAATGCCAATCAGACAGCACAGGCAGTTTTTATTCATAATTCATACCATTGTGCTGTAGTAGTCTTAATATCAATAATCCTGAATTCCTGCAACACAGTGTATCTTACAGGCTATTCCATGTTGCGAAAAATCTTAAACAAAAAAATTTTCTGCATCACTACTGCTGTGACTATAGAAACAATTCACCTGCTTTTCAAAATATTTCAAATACTCGCAAAAAGGACGTAAACATGGTTGTGTAGATATTACTCTAATAATAGACTCATTAAGCTAATTAGATTACAACACAAAACCTGACAGCTGTTACTGAGTCTCCATTCCAGTCAAGTATGTCAATAGATTCGGTCCATCTCCAGGAATATGAAATATAGTTACAAAGGTCTTCGTGCCATTGGCAAATTCAATCTGCTGAAAAGGATATTGCATAAAAACATTAGCTACTAAACTGCTGTAGTTGGATATGAACTTCTCAAGAGAAGTACATAAATCTCTGCTACTTAAAGATCAAATTCAGCGCCAACTTAAGGAAAGAAAGTAGTGGCCATGAAGTTTGTGCAGACATCTGCGAGAAACACAGGGTTCAGACCAATCTATCTGCGCAATCCTCTACACTCAGAAACGTATAAAATTAGTCATTTAAGGTAATAAAAAAATTGAATTTGTAGTTTGTTGGGTATATCTTCAAGAGCTTTTCTGTAAAGTACATTATAGGTCGTAAAAACTGCATAAGCAGCTTAGGCACTTCAAAACATTGTGACGACTTACAGCAGATTAAAAACTTCAGTAACTAACAATATTGAATTTTACATGGAATGAGACAAACAGTTCGATGTCCTAAGGCTGATTTCACTTTATTTATTTTTGTGATTAAGTAAGGAAAAATTGTTATATTTTTGCTTTCCATGCATTTCTAGATTGCTAAGGGATACAAATTAACGTGGAGTAAATCTAAAAACAGCCGAATTTCACTGATTCATTGACGTGAGCTACGACTTTTTCGTGAAGAGAAGCCTTTGAATTTGTAAACTGTAGCTTACTTTCTTACCAACAAGAGAATGTAAAGATATATTTGATGCCCAAAAGCATATATTTCTCTTGCTCTCTGACACCTTGACATGCAATTTTTTATAGTGCCTAATGGTTTGCTCATCCTTAGACTTCATTCGACTTCTTCGTACATAAATATTTTTGTAAATGTGATCACTTTTGCTTCAAGTTGAAGATTCTTGCTGTTTATGGCTCAGGCGTAGCAACAATTTAAAAATTGTAGATCTCATATCATATCCTCTTTGTATAGTGATAAACTGGATGTTCTCAAGTGGACACTTTCCAGAATGTCTCAAAACGACAGTTGTCATACCATTTTACAAAAAGGGCGACAAGTCCTGTATCAATAATCATAGACCAATTTCACTTGTTCCTATTCTCTCAAAAATAATAGAATATTGCATACTGCAGCAAATATGCATACACCTATCAGACAATAATATATTAAATGATTCTCAGTATGGATTTAGGTTAACTTATCAACAGTCAAAGTAGTTGAAAATCTTATCTCGTTTGTACTAAGCTCATTTGAGTTAGAATTATCTGTTGAAGCCATTCAAATTGACTTGAGTAAGGCTCTTGACTCAATTAATTACAAATTATTGGGTAAACTGTGTTGCTATGGAATCAAACACTTGGAACACTCACTAATTGAATCATACCTCAGCAATAGAAAATAAATTGTAAAGTACAATGGCCAAAAGTCACAGACTCTTGAGTTTAAAATGAGGTGTTCCTCAGGGCTCAGTGCTTGGCCCTCTACTACTTATATTATTTGTAAAGGACTTTCCAAGTAACTTATCCTGTAAATCTATCGTCTATGCTGATGACACAACATTAACCAATTCCAGAAAGGATGTAAACGAATTCAAGGTGGAAAGTGAAAAAAATCTCAAAATAACTAATATCTGGTTTAAAGCTAATGAACCATGGAAAGACTGTCAAGATAATCTTCAGCATATCAAACAGTAACACTGAGTTCTGTGGGACACACATACATATTATGTATGTCTAAAGTTATCAGGAGTTATCTACCTACTAACAAAACTACACGCTTGTGTTAGACAAGATTTATTACATCATTCATACTATGCGTTCTTTCACTGCTATCTACAATATGGCATTCTTTTATGGGGTAACTCCCCAGGAGCCAAAAACTATTTCACTTGGCTGAAAAAAGCAATTAGACGTCTTTATGGAATCACTCACAACAAGACCTAATGTAGACCTTATTTTAAAGACTTAAAAATTCTCACAGTCCCATGTCTTTACATAAATTGTTGCCTATTAAACATAAAACAAAAACCACTACACTATAAGGAAATTGTTTATCAACACAATACTCGACAAACAAATATGATTGATATACCCACAACCAGGCTTAAGAAAACCCAATCTAGCTATGAATACATAGACATAAAATTATTGAACACTTTACCCGTACTGGCTCAGTTGGTTTCACTGGATAATTTCAAAACAAAAACCAAAGTGTGGATGAAGGAAAATACTTTCTATAGTATAGAAGAATTTCAGAATAGTTGTGAAGATGACCTAATTTATTGGTAAATTAAGGCTTACTGTTGTGTATAGGTAGGGGTGTAGAGTCAGCTATAAGCTAATAGGGCACAACACTGCTGTATTTTTTACCATGTAATATTTTGTTATATGAAACATAATGTACAAATAGCTATGATTCTTCTGACGACATCGATTGCATGTTAATGCTGAAAAATGGATAAAATAAATAAATAAAATAAAACAATTGTGGAATTGCTTTCTTTACTGCTGCAAAACAGTTTTATTGCTTTTTTACGTTTTATTTCGACGTCTGAGCGCTTTTCCTTTCAGCTACATTTACAGTGGCTTATTTGGTACCTCAAATAATGTAAGTATTATCTTTCATACCACTTTACAACGATCCACATTCAGATTTGGCTGGAAATGTAGTGAACAAAACTTCGTGTTGTTCGGTAGATCTACGACGTCTTTCTGTAAAAGGTTAGGTCTGCTGCTGTTTATCAGCACGTTTTTGTTATCGAAGTAGATTGACATTCTTCACTAAGTATCTGTACGTTACAAGAGAATCATAAAGGGACAGTCCTGTAATCTTCGGTTTCATACCTCCTATGGTCCTTAATAATCTAAAGAATGACAAATGTAGTATAATGTTTTAGTTATTGTCGATTTTTAATGCAATGCATACGCTCTTTACTGAAAAGCTGTTACAAATCATTATAAATCACAGTATTAGCACTCATCCGATATCATACTCAGAAGTGTCGCTGGCTTGCGCTCGATGCACAGGTATCGCAGAGCATAACAAAAATGTCTCATTTGTTATGTTAGACTATGGTAACTACACGTCAAATCACTCGAATTTATGTTTCAGATGTCAATGTTTTGAGTAAAGTGGTTCTAGAGTTTAGCTTTACAGATCATTGCAGTGTTTCTGAAACAGTTGTCATGTCGAAAATTACAATTATTATATCAAAATTAAATGAAACACAAATCCGCATAAATAATATAATAATTTTTTTAGCTGCTTCACGAATATAGTGTGATACTAGGTCCACATAAGTCTTATGTCTTTACAACTGCATGAATCGTAATTTCTATCACTCAACTTTGTTAGAATTATACAGATGACAAATTAGGCACTTGGTTACGTTATTTTTGATATATATTTAGTATGTGGTTTAATTAATACACTTCATCTTGACTGATAATGATTGATCTTGGCACATTCTCATTAATACGGTAATTCAAGAAATCTTAAATTCAGGATTTTGCTTTATGTTCCATCAAATAGAGTCCACTTGGTAGTATGCTATTGTTCAGTGAGAAAATTAATTGGGTCAATCCATACGAAGTGGTGCAGTGATGGGTGCTTAATCATTTTTAAACATTTAATTTTTTATATGTGATTGCCCTATATTTGAGACATTCAAAACAGTTTTTTAAAAAAATTTATCTTGCACCTTCACTGGATGGTGGCCATTTTTATTTGTAGGCGCGCGACGATTTTTCAGTATGGAGACATTAGCAAAAATTTTAATATCTCTGCACTGGGTTACGTTACAACATTGCAATTGACATGAATGTATGTAGAAAAGTGTCCTCTACAACATTGTATATTACACAAAATACCCTAAATTCAAAAATAACCAGCCAAAATGACCTTCGAAGTTTGGTATCCAAATTTTCAAAAATCCTCTTTTTAGGCCCAAAAATTGTTGTGTAAATCGTTCCACGTAGTCAGCGCATACACAACTTTCCCAATAGAGCGCGCCCCGATAAGCACAACAGCACAGGTGCAGCGCTTGTCTGTCTCCACACTACGAGATGGCGCTGCCATAAAGACGGACCAAATTCTGCTTCCGCTGATCTGTGTATTAATATGTAATGTAGCCAATGAGATTGCTGCTAAAGTAGAACCTTTTCTCCTCGCGGATCACACTCACGCAGTGATACCTGAATGCTCAAGGTATTATAACAAATGTACAGGCCTCCGATTAGTCAGTCTGCATTAGTCTGCATTTGTCTGTATTAGTCTGCATTTGTCTGTACCAGTCTATAGTCACTTTTCTGTTTGCGCCTAATAAGATTATCATATTCCTGTACTTAGCCATGAAGATAAATGAATAGACATTTTGTCAAGTATCAGAGAGTTGAGAATACGCTTAACGTACCAAGACCCAAAAGAACTTCAGATTGTCAATTGTAAATAGCATCCAGAACCAAGTTAAGTTATTTTTATACTTGTTATTATTTTAATAAATGTGTGTGAAAATTAATCAAGTTCTGTTTAAAGTTGGTCACCGTCAATCTGCTACTCTTAGCGTGCAAGTGGCATTTCTATCGTCTGACATAATGGCAGAAGATAAAGACGCACGATAAGACCACGAGACATATTGCTGACACTCGCCTACTTCGCTAGAGTAATCTGATGGTGTGTGTACCGAAGGTCTTACAGTACGCACACCACAAAAATAACAAACAAGGATTGATTTGTGAGAGTCTATTTTTTTCCTATAATTAGATATCATATACTACTAGCCTCATACAGAGCAACAACACTTACAAATTTTTCCTTAATTTCTTACGATTTGTTTAAGTTTGAAAATTTTCATTTTTTGTAAAGTTTGGGGTTAGTTATCTCAGGGGGCACTGAATATAAAAATATGAATTTTGCACATTTTGTACACCTATGTGATAGCAGGGTACCGTAATAATTTCAATATTGATATTTGGCTGTGAACAAAGATATGAATTTTTGAAAATGAAATAATTCACATTACTCAACAACTGATCTTATGGCTGTTGCCTATTTAAATGGTTTACTGTTTCATTGTAATAAAGTTTAGTTGTGACATATATTTAGTTAAGACTATCACCCAATATTCATTTAGTTAGATTTAATAATGCAATATTAAAGAATGGGAGCTTTTGCTTTTGTTCTGTGAATGAAAATACCCATTTACATTTAGGTTTTTTGTCAATAAAGATGTACATTATTTCTGGGTATGGCATTGGAGAAGTACATTATTGCTGGGTGTGGCATTGTTGTAGTCAGTCAGTTCTGAGATCTCTGTTAGAGTGGATGTACAAACTTCATCGAGAGTGTAGAATGTGTTATATGCTGTGTGTAAATAATTTTGATAGGTTAACTTGATTGCAATAACATGGATAAACAGTACTCTGTTGGACAGATAGAAAGTGAAGTGTGTCACAAAACAGTTAACAGTTCAGTTTCAAAAAACTTGAAAAATGTCAATGACTTTGATGAAGTTAGACAAACTTTGTTTAAATTTCGACTAAGTTCTTCTGTAACATGAGTGTGTGAGTATCATGAATATATTCTGAAGTACAACCATATTTTTGGAAGAAAGGGCTGTGATCCACTTAAAGTTCATGGAAAGTGTATTACTAAAGGTTTGAGGGAAATAAAACTTAAACATTTGTCCTTGTTATGTGAGAGTGAAACAGCTTCCCAAGTGAAACATAATGTGATTCCTGGAAATTCCCTGTGCCCAAATTGTTACTCAAAAATATTTGTTGTGAATCCACAACCAAATTCATGTAACCTCGTTAAAGCTGTTAGCATAATGGATTTTGCTTGTTCTAAGTTAGACGTATCTCCTGATTCGAAAATAAAATTAAGTAGCAGAAAAAGAAAAGCAGCTATTAAAAATAAGATACAATAAATTTCAGACAAATTAAAAAAGACTTGGATTCATGCTTTAATAATGCAGATATCGACATTATTTCTAAAGAAGAAGGAAACCTACCACCATCATCATCTAACACTGAATATTTGAGTTTAATAGAGAAATTAAAAATTAAATGTGCAGAGGCATCTAAAGAGGAAAAAATTAAAATTTTAACTTTGCTCCCTGATTCATGGTCTAGAGAAAAAGAAGTTCATGAATTCAACGTTTCTCATCATTTGGTTAAACTAACCAAATAATTAGTGAAAGAGCAAGGCATTCTTCCAGTTCTAGGAAAGAAGAAAGGAGTAGGTATAAGTGAAGAAACAATTAAAATGATGCAGCTGTTTTTTGAAGATGAAAACAGTAGAATGTGCCCAGGTTGCAAAGATATCAAAAGAGTTGTTATAAATGGAGTTAAAGAAACGAAACAGAAACGACTAGTGCTGTCAAATTTAAATGAGCTTTATGAAGCTTTAAAAAATTCTCATCCTGAATGCAAAAGTGGAAGGCTAAAAATTTTGTGACCTGCACCTTAAGTGGTGCATTTTGGCTGGAGCCAGGGACAAACTCCTTATGTGTGTGTATAAAAAATGTCAAATTGATGATTGTGGGTGCAAAACTCAGTGATCTTAACTACAAAGAGTTACTAGATTTAATGGCCTGTGACACTAACAGTTATGACTGCATGATGAGTTTGTGTAATAAATTCCCTGGTAAGGAAACCGCTATTGAATTGTTTCACGAATATGATGAGGAAATGCCAGGCAGTATTTTCTTCAAACAGTGGGTCACAACTGACAGGGGAGAAATGATATCAGTGGTTAAATCTCAGGAAGACAAACAGACCCGAACTATTTGAAACAGTTACCGCAGAAATGGGAATCAGCGATCATAAACCGGTTACTGCATCGATGATTTCAGCCGTAAATAGAAATATTAAAAAAGGTAGGAAGATTTTTCTTTTTAGAAAAAGTGACGAAAAGCAGATTTAAGAGCTCAACACAAAAGTTTTGTCTCAAGTACAGATAGTGTTGAGGATCAGTGGACAAAGTTCAGAACCATTGTACAATATGAGTGTGTGCCAAGCAAGATCGTAAGATATGGAAAAGAGCCACCGTAGTACAACAACCGAGTTAGAAAACCGCTGCGGAAGCAAAGGGAACTTCACAGCAAACATAAACAAACAAAAACTACGCGAAGTGAAATGTAGTGTGCAGAAAGCTATGCGAGAGGCGTTCAATGAATTCGAAAGTAAAGTTCTATGTATTGACTTGCAGAAAATCCTAAAAAATTTTGGTCTTATGTCAAAGCGGTAGGTGGATCACAACAAAATGTCCAGACACTCTGTGACCAAAATGGTATTGAAACAGAGGATGACAGACTAAAGTCCGAAATACTAAATGTCTTTTTCCAAAGCTGTTCCACAGAGGAAGACTACACCGTAGTTCCTTCTCTAGATTGTCGCAATGATGACAAAATGGTAGATATCGAAATAGACGACAGAGGGATAGAGAAACAATTAAAATCGCTCAAAAGCGGAAAGACCACTGGACCTGATGGTATACCAGTTCGATTTTACACAGAGTACGCGAAGGAACTTGCCCCCCTTCTTGCAGCGATGTACCATAGGTCTCTAGAAGAGCGTAGCGTTCCAAGTGATTGGAAAAGGGCACAGGTCATCCCCGTTTTCAAGAAGGGACGTCGAACGGATGTACAGAACTATAAACCTATAACTCTAACTTCGATCAGATGTAGAATTTCGGAACACGTATTATGTTCGAGTGTAACGACTTTTCTGGAGACCAGAAATCTACTCTGTAGGAATCAGCATGGGTTTCGAAAAAGACGATCGTGTGAAGGAGAGAAGTCTTCCCAGGGAAGAGTGATTTCAGGTGTGCCGCAGGGGCGTGACGTAGGACCGTTGCTATTCACAATATACATAAATGACCATGTGGTTAACGTTGGAAGTTCACTGAGGCTTTTTGCGGTTGATGCTGTGGTATATCGACAGGTTGTAACAATGGATAATTGTACTGAAATGCAGGAGGATCTGCAACGAATTGACGCATAGTGCAGGGAATATCAATTGAATCTCAATGTAGACAAGTGTAATGTTCTGCGAATACATAGAAAGAAATATCCTTTATCATTTAGCTGCAATATAGCGGGCCAGCAACTGGAAGCAGTTAATTCCGTGAATTATCTGGGAGTAGGCATTAGGAGTGATTTAAAATGGAATGATCATATAAAGTTGATCGTCGGTAAAGTGGATGCCAGACTGAGATTCATTGGAAGAATCCTGAGGATATACAATCTGAAAACAAAGGAAGTAGGTCACAGTACACTTGTTCACCCAATGCTTGAATATTGCTCACCAGTGTGGGATCCATACCAGATAGGTTTGACAGAAGAGGTAGAGAGGATCCAACGGAGAGCGGCGCGCTTCGTTACGGGGTCGTTTGGTAATCGCGAGAGCGTTACGGAGATGATAGATAAACTCCAGTGGAAGAATTTGCAGGAAAGACGCTCAGTAGCTCGGTTTGGGCTTTTGTTGAAGTTTCGGGAACATACCTTCACCAAGGAGTTAAGCAGTATATCGCTGCCTCCTACGTACATCTCGTGAAGAGACCATGAGGATAAGATCAGAGAGATTAAAGCACACACAGAGGCATACCGACAATCTTTCTTTCCACGAACAATACGAGACTGGAACAGAAGGGAGAACCGATAGGGGTACTCAAAGTGCCTTCCGCCACACACCGTCGGGTCGCTTGCGGAGTATGGATGTAGAAGTAGAAGAGCACTTGGATCTTTAATTGATAAGTTACAAAAACTCCAAAGTCACCACTATGTTTCTAAAATCCGAAGTAAATTTTTGAAGGACAAAAAAACAGAATGTCATGAAACTGAATACATAGTGCTAGCTGATTTTGCAGAAAATTTTACATTTGTGATTCAGGATGCAATACAAGGGTACCACTGGGTCAATGACCAGGCAACAGTGCATCCATTTATTCTCTACTTTAAAAATGAGAAAGATGAAGTTTGCAGTTCTTCAATTTGCATTCTAAGCGACTACTTGGAGCCCAACACTTTGGTTGTACATGTGCTTCAAAAGTATGAAATAAGTTACATAAAAGAACATTTTTCCAAGGTTGAGAAGCTGATATATTTTTCAGATGGAAGTGGTAGTCAGTATAAGAACAAAAAGAATTTTTCAAATCTCTGCAACGACAAAGTAGACTTTGGGTTGGAGGCTGCATCTTGCATCTAGCGATGGTAAAAATGCATATGATGGAGTAGGAGGTACAACAAAACGTGAAGTGAGTAGAGTCAGCCTACAAAGACCAACCACAGACCAAATTCTCACAATACAGGACATGTATGCCTTTTGCAAGGATAATATTAAAAGCATTACCTATTTTCTTATCAAGAAAGAAGAAGTGGTTCTGCATATGAAAACAGCACTTCAAACCAGATTTGAAAATTGTGCAGCAATAAAAGGAACAAGACATTTCCACAGATTTCTTTGCATTGCAGAAAACGTAGTTTAATGCTATGTAACATCAGAAACCGAAACTTATGAGGATCATTGTGTCAGTAAAATTACATCTCTGTCTTTACTGTTGATGACATAGTGGCATGTGTGCATGATGGACAATGGTGGCTTGCAGATGTTGAAAGAATAAGTTTGGAAAACAATGGTGTTTTTGTGCAGTTTTACCACCCTGCTGGCCCAAGAACATCATTCACAAAATCCACTGGTGACAAAGTTTGGATACCAATGAAAAATGTTTTAAGGAAACTTACCACAGCAACTGGGAGGTCTTATCCTATATCACAGAAGCTGTCTGAAGAAATAAGTGTTCTTAACATTCACCACCAGGTTTAGGAACAGTCACATCTCGAAGGATGTTAATTGAAAATATTTATTTTAGTATGTCAGAATAATATAAATGTTAATTTCAGTGATTTTCCACTTTTTGTAAAGAATTCAGTACCTTACTTCAATAATAATTGAGTATATCCAGCCAATATCACACATGAATAGGCAACAGCCATAAGATCAGTTGTAGAGTAATGTGAATATCTCCCCATTTTCAAAAATTCATATCTTTGTTCACAGTCAGATATTAATGTTGAAATTTTTGCAGTACATTGCTATCATATAGAGGTCATTTTGATTGGTTATTTTAGAATTAAAGGTATTTTGTATAATAGAGAGTGTTTTAGAGGACACTTTTCCAAAAACAATCATGTTAATAGCAATTTTGTAACTTAACCCAGTGCAGAGATATTCATATTTTCGCTAACGTCTCTAAACTGAAAAATAGTCATGCACTTACAAAGGAAAATGGCCACCATGTAGTAAAGGTGAAAGGTAAAATTTTCTTAAAAACTATTTCGAACTTCTCAATTATGGGGTAACCATATATAAAAAAAATTAAATATTTAAACTTCCTGGCAGATTAAAACTGTGTGCCTTTCGTGGGCAAGTGCTCAACCATCTGAGCTACCGAAGCACGACTCAGGCCCGGTCCTCACAGCTGTACTTCTGCCAGTATCTCGTCTCCTACCTTCCAAACTTTACACAAGCACTCCTACGAACCTTGCAGAACTAGCACTCCTGAAAAAAAGGATACTGCGGAGACAAGGCTTAGCCACAGCCTGGGGGATGTTTCCAGAATGCTGCAGTGGGGTGTGCGCTGATATGAAACTTCCTGGCAGATTAAAACTGTGTGCCCGACCGAGACTCGAACTCGGGACCTTCGCCTTTTGCGGGCAAGTGCTCTACCATCTGAGCTACCGAAGCACGACTCACGCCCAGTCCTCACAGCTTTACTTCTGCCAGTATCACGTCTCCTACCTTCCAAACTTTACAGAAGCTCTGCTACGAACCTTGCAGAACTAGCACTCCTGAAAAAAAGGAAACTGCGGACACATGGCTTAGCCACAGCCTGGGGATGTTTCCAGAATGAGATTTTCACTCTGCAGCGGAGTGTGCGCTGATATGAAACTTCCTGGCAGATTAAAACTGTAGGAGGCGAGAAACTGGCAGAAGTAAAGATGGGGGGACCGGGCGTGAGTCATGCTTCGGTAGCTCAGATGGTAGAGCATTTGCCCGCGAAAGGCAAAGGTCCCAAGTTCGAGTCTCGGTTGGGCACACTGTTTTAAACTGCCAGGAAGTTTCATATCAGCGCACACTCCGCTGCAGAGTGAAAATCTCATTCCGTAAATATTTAAAAATGGTCAAGCAACCAACTTAATTTTTATTGGACCACTTCATTTCGACTTACCCAATTTGCAGCGAAATGCAGTTTAGAAATATTTAGAGTTTCATATTAAAAACTGTATAAAATAAAGAGATGACGTGCACAGACCCACTTAATTTTTAAAAAAATTGCGGCACATAAGGTTCTGCACAGTGTATCAGACACCCAACATGTGTGACGTAGCCTGCCTTGCCAGAAATATAACTGAGGATAAGGGAGTTACCCGTTCTGTTGGCTACGCTGCAAAACAGTTGACAATCGATTCTGTGGCATTTGTATTGTTTCCTTTGTGAGAAAATCCATGTGCTTGTTGTGAAAGTCGTATATGGCAAAGTCACTCAGTTCTCCTCCCTTAAATGTGCCAAGACACTGAGGACACAGTCTGAAGATGTTTAAAAAACATGTACACTGGTGAAAGAAAACAAATGGTAGGCTACTCAGAATGCGTCTGTTTCATCGTCTACACCAGTATTTGATGCCTGGTACTGTCTAACCTCGACATTGATAATGATACTTTGAGTGATGGTGGTGCCACTGAAAGTTCTTCAAAAAGAAAACTGGTTGGAACTAGAGAACAATACAAGAAATTAAATGCTGGGACTACAAAATATGAGATAATTAATGTGTCTTTTTTATCATATGTTTCGGAGAACAATTGGTGCTGCAAACATAGTTGAAAATGCGGTATTTCATTGAAAAGAAAGATGCATGTAGGACTTGCTTGTGTATTCGATTTTATGTGCAATTATTGCAAACACAGTGCTATTTTTTCAATTCTTCACACTTTACTGTGAACAAGGTTAACTATGGCAGAACTGAGAAATCCATGAAAAACCTGAGAACTTTTTGATTAGGGAGAAACCCAAGAAAAGCCCCAGAATTGTTTAAAATTCTGGGAATTTTTCAAATTTTTTGTTGTTTTAGTTTTTCGTTCAATTGTTGTAATTTTAACTGGTAAGAACTGATACTCTACCAAAGCATTTTACTGTAGCCTGCTACTGCAGAATAATACTGCAGGAATAAAACATAAGCAAGAAAGTACACACACCGAAAAAAGTTTTGCATCAATCCAGTTTCCAGAACTCCTGAAGATAGACGTTGACTGTCGATATTGTATCACAGACACAGTCCCTTTGACTGTTCATATATGTCACTAAACCTCCCCAAAGATGCAAATAACCATGCATGAGCAGCGCCTATTACACGGCGGGGGTCCGACAGCTGATCAGCTCTAATCATTCCACAAGGAAGGAGGTACACGGCTCATGTTGTCTATAGTTCAACCATGCCTAGACAGTCAACAACACGGTTCGATTGTTACTTTGTGCCAGGAAAGGCTCTCTACAAGGGAAGTGTCCAGGCGTCTCAGAGTGAACCAAGGTGATGTTGTTCGGACACGGAGGAGATACAGAGAGACAGGAACTGTCGATGACATGCCTCACTCAGGCCGCCCAAGGGCTACTACTGCAAAGGATGACTGCTATCTACAGATTATGGCTCGAAGTAACCCTGACAGCAACGCCACCATGTTGAATAATGCTTTTCGTGCAGCCACAGGACATCATGCTACGACTCAAACTGTGCGCAGTAGGCTGCATGATGCTCAACTTCACTCCCAACGTCCACGGCGAGGTCCATCTTTGTAACCACGACACCATGCAGTGTGGTACAGATGGGCCAAACAACATGTCGAATGGACTGCTCAGGATTGGCATCATGTTCTCTTCACTGATGAGTGTCACATATGCCTTCAACCAGACAATCGTCAGATATGTTTTTGGAGGTAACTCTGTCAGGCTGAACGTCTTAGACACACTTCCACAGAGTGCAGCAACATGGAGGTTCCCTGCTGTTTTGGGGTGGCATGATGTGGGGACGATGTACGCCGCTGGTAATCATGGAAGGCGCCGTAATGGCTGTACAATATGTAAATGCCATCTTCCGACTGACAGTGCAACCATATCGGCAGCATATTGGCGAGGCATTCGACTTCATGGACGAAAATTCGTTGCACCATTCGTGCACATCTTGTGAATGACTTCCTTCAGGATATCGACATCGCTCGACTAGAGTGGCGAACATGTTCTCCAGACATGAACCCTATCAAACATGCGTTAGATAGACTGAAAAGGGCTGTTTACGTACGACGTGACCCACCAAGCACTCTGAGGGATCTACGCCGAATCGCCGTTGAGGAGTGGGACAATCTGGACCAACAGCACCAAAATAAAACTGCAGTTGCAAAGAAATACGCCATATACAACAACAAAATACAATGAACACAAGTGTCTGCCAACAGCAAAATGTTCCAAAGACTATGCAATCGTTTGTAAAAACAAAGTACTTTCGATGCATTTTTGACGTGGACCTCATTTCAAAGTGTGTGATGTGACAACTGCTTACATTTCTAACAGGTCGTAGGAAAATGTTGCGAATGGTCGTTTGCAAACCATTACTTTCAAAATACAATTCCTTTTATGTAAGATGAATTATGTTACATGTGAGAATGTGCGACGAATTTCTTAAGTCATAAAGTGTTAGAGTCTTACGAAAAACGTAACATTGTAGACCAACAACTCAGAAAAATTTCGGGTCCAAAAGACCAGCCATTCATGCTATTACCGGTACTTAAAATGTTACTGATGAATTTGTATTTGAAATTTCTTTAAGGGTAAAGACCAAGTTTCAATGTTATGTTTTAATGTTTATTTTAGTTTTTCATAGACTACAAATTATATAATAACGATGGCAGGATTATATTTATGTTTAAAGAAACAGGCATGAATGAGTTCTTGAGCAATTTCACACTTAAGTGGCCTTTGTATGGAAAAATAAGTGCTTGACGAAACTTGTGTTCAGTCAAGTAACCCCAAAATGGTTCGTGCACAGAATTGAAATTTATAATTGTTCTTGTCAGATATATTCAACTACTCCAATTTAAGCTCTGCACTTAAGATCCTGCCTAACCACAACCTTGAAAAAAAAAGAACAGCAATAACTTTTTGATGACCAATATTATACGTGAAAGCTTAGCTTTTCACGCAGCTACACTGTGTATCTATATTAATTTAAATTATTTAACGTTTCTTATTTTTGTGTTCGTACTACTTAACGACGATGTTCCTGTTTTCTGACTATATCACATGCCCTATGCTCTGAATATCTGCTGTCATTGGCTGGGGAAATCACATAACATCAGCTATGATGGCTGACGAAATATGATTGCAACCTGGATTTCAGTGCTTCAGAAGCTACGGTGCTGTATTCGTTGGAATTTTTGTTAATACTTTCGTAATACGAAATTATGCAGCGTAAATGTTGCTACACATTAAATGTTGCTGTTGTTGTCGTGGTCCTCAGTTCTGAGACTGGTTTGATACAGCTCTCCATGCTACTCTATCCTGTGCAAGATTCTTCATCTCCCAGTACCTACGGCAACCTACATCCTTCTGAATCTGCTTAGTGCATTCATCTCATGGTCTCCCTCTACGATTTTTACCCTCCACGCTGCCCTCCAATACTAAATTAGTGACGATCACTTGATGCCTCAGAACATGTCCTACCGACCGATCCCTTCTTCTAGTGAAGTTGTGCCACAAATTTCTCTTCTCCCCAATTCTGTACAATACCTCCTCATTAATTATGTGATCTACCCATCTAATCTTCAGCATTTTTCTGTAGCACCACTGTAACCTCCCCACAAAATTTAATAAGTAAATAATATGACTATGATTCTAGTTTAGTGTAACCTCAAGACAAAATTCTTTCACAGTGTAACCTTGCCACAAAATTCATTTATATTTAATCTCCCCACAAAAATTCTTTCTGATTTAATCTAAGCTCATAATTCATTCACATTTAGCGTAACCTCAAAACAGAAAAATTCCTAAACCTCTCAACAGTAAAAATTATAATTATGTCGTTCACATTCATTGTAACATCCCAATATAAAAATAAATTCAGTATCCTGGTAATAAAATAATGTAACTAACCTCTCAATTAAATTGTCGCTCACTTACGACTTTTCAATAATTCATTGTGAATTTAACCTGGTAAATTTTGGACGACAGCAGTGCTGCGTCATGGCCGTGAAAGATCATTCTGAATAAAAAAAAGGAAAAATTCTTACCTCAATGAAATCGCCAGATATATCTGCTCTTACAATAAATTTTTCCGGAACAGCTCTGTGCAATGCTGGCCGACCTATCTGTTATTTATGGAAGGAAGCAATTGATTTTTCTATTGCAATAATCGGGATGATCATGGTTGGGAAAAAATAGTAAATTCTTTAAATTGAAATGAATGGTTGTTAAAAGTTACTTTTTATGAGGAAGATTATTATTACGAGAGTTTTAAAACATTTACATGCGACTTGAGACAACATTACTACATATACGCGAGGCTGCTTTTTACCTTATACAGTAATACTCAGGCTCCGACATCGCTGCACCGCGACCGGGCCAGCCAACACGATACACCAGACTAGACCAGACCAGAGCAGACTTCAGACTAGCAACAACTTACTGCTACAGCTACACAGTTCCTACTGCAGTCAACACTGCTCTCTGGTCAGAGATTCTCTTATTCCTTGCCCACTGCAGGCAGCGCATGAGCAATACATCAAAATTACATCTGCTTGGACCTCTTACATAACCCTCCACTGGGGGGGAGGGGGGGGGCAAAAATTTGGCAGCGATGGTGAGTCAATTGGACTTGCCAGTCACAGAGTATATACATATATATATAAGTGCAGAACATGAAATGAAATAGAGTGCACATGCACTGAGTACAGAACATATCAAGCAATGACAAATGTATACGCAATGAGTACAAAACATATTAACAAATGACATAAAGTGCACACGCACTGTATATATTTTTTTACCATTTTACAAGAACTAGGATACGCAATGAGTACAAACCATATTAACAAATGACATAAATTGCATTCACACTATATATATTTTTTACCATTTCACAAGAACTAGGATACGCAATGAGTACAAAACACATTAATAAATGACATAAAGTGCACACGCACTGTATATGTCTCTACCATTTTACAAGAACTATGAAAGGAAAGGGAAGGCGTCATGGTTGTAGCACAGTAGGTTGCACGTAGCTGCACTGAAAGTCCATATCTTTCTACAGAAGCACAACACCAAGTGAGACAATCTGACGTTCTCTTCCCTGAAGTATTAATCAGTGTAGCCAAGACACTGAAATGTCGTATTAATATTAAATGTTATCATTTTGGTAGTACATTAGGTACACCAAGCAGTGGGACCATAATAGCATTTCCATCGTTCAAGGTGGTGGACAGCATGATGTGTCAACACCACATTCTTGTAAGGTACACCAACGTAGAATTAGTGCAAAAACCAAATATAGTGCTCCATGATCATGAGGATACACAGGACAAATGGATATTGCAGTAATTTCTGGTAATTAGGTCAGAAGGTGAAGGACATTAAGTCTTATGCTAGTCATCATAGAGAATTGCACTAGTCTATTAAATGATTTGAGTAATTGTTGGTACTCATTGCCTAGTTACTAAACATTTCTGTACTATTTATGGAGTATTACAGAACATCTTTCATAAGTCATCTGATTACACTAAACATTGGCACTCATTAGCCAGTTACAAACCATTTTTATGCATTGTTCAGAAGTCATCATTCAAAGCAAGAGTTAATTAATGCCATATCATTTACATAATTCATCTAGTTATAGTAATCATTGGCACTCATTGGCCAGTTACAAACCATTTTTTATGCATTGTTCAGAAGTCATCACTCAAAACAAGAGTTAATGAGTGTAGCATTAAGCTACTGGTATTCATATGTGATATCATGTAAGTGATATAAGACAAATTTAAAATATAAAAAACAGTGGCATTCATTGGCCAGTTACAAAGTATTCATATACTTTTATAAAACATTATTCAGTATTATTCAGAAGTCATCATTCAAAATGAGAGTTAATTATTGGCATAGCATTTATAGAGTATAACAAAAATATTATTTACAGAAATTATTGACATAGCATTTATGCATTATTACAAAACATCATTCAGTATTACTCAGAACTCATCATTCAAGTGACATAGGACATATTTAAAATGTAACACACTGTAACTATTATTCAAGGTCTGTGGTCCAATAATACATAGATACAATGGATTCAATACATCTGAGAAATCTGCATTATATTTAGTACTATAAATATCTCCTAAACTAGTAGCATTATTTGGGACTGGTAATACATTTTTTTGTGCCAGCAATGCATTGCGTTGGGATCGATAATTAATTGCTGGGGCATGAAAATATTTGCTTTTGACTTATTGCTGGAAATAACGATTAATAACGTCATTCGTCATGAGTCAGCTGTAGCAAAGTTATGAATAAGTAGGGTATATGTGATCACATTCATGAATGACACACACAAATGCGTAAAAGAAATGCAAGTACTAGAACAGGTTTACTAACTAACTGCTTATAGCACATTAATTTCATGAATAGCTTCTCCTGGAAAAAATACAAATGGGTTATTAAGCTGAAAGAAGAAACGCATATTATGCTGAAAAGTAGTGAACTTCGAATTAACAGGTAATGAATCATGTACTCAATATGTATGTACTCTAGCTATCCTTTCCAAAACATTCAGTCATTATATCATGCGATATAAGACATACTGTCAAAACGAACTGCAACAAATACTTAAATAACTACATAGCATGTCTTAACTAATAGTAAATATATAAACTTCATCATTATTCTCATCTGCAAAGAAAAACTTCATTATTCATATTACCATAACTTCATTACTATCATCAGCTGCAAAGAAAAACCTCATTATTCATATTAGCATATTCTTCATATAACTATCCATCATCATTCATTATCATCTGCAAAAAAGACACTTCATTATTCATTATTCATATTACCATTTACTTCATACAACTATTCACAGTATAGAGTTTCTTATTTCTAGCATATTTCATCACTAAAACTAAGATGTGTAGTTCTGTCTGACAGCCTGCATCAATTGCCTCGTATTCTGAAAGAAAAAAATTAGTTAAGACTGCTATCATACGATGTGTATAGTATATTCTTGTTCATGCTTGTTAATTCTGATCCATTTATTCTTCATCACAAGGTATTCCGTTTCCTTTCGTTCATTCCGAAGGTCAGATTCCCATTTCATAGTAATCCACTGAGGTTTGTTTAATTTATTTCTTTTACACGTTATTGCTTTCTGAAAATGATGAATAAGGGTTAATATCTTGCATTTAAATCATATACCCATTAAATAAAAACTGGTTTCTAGTGATACAATTAAGCATACAGCATAGCATGACAGAAAACGTATTATGTCAAAAACATAGATAGTGTTCAGGTGCAAAAATGTACACACAGTATCATAATGCAGTAGCCAAAAGTGTAGAAAAGTCAAGATATTGAGATATCATAAGGAAAAATGTTAAAGTCAACTGGTTGGTGTTTGTTATATCTTAAAGATTTCGTAGTGCATACAAACAAAACAGGAAAACAATCATACATACACGAAAAATGGAAAATGTGCACGGTGTAACGGAACATATTAAAGGCTTTACTTTAATGAAGTAAGTGACACCCTCCAAATTCAACCAGTTTAACGAGTATTTATGATTATAGAAGAGTTATTGTGTATGTTAACAATGATTGCACAACATGTCTCCATAAACAGTCAACCCATTAAATTATACTGAATAACTGACCCACACAAAAGTTAATATCACTTGATCACTGATACAGCAAATGTCATCATGTAAAAACACTAAGTTTATCTTAAATAATTAATATGAAGTACGAAAAATAGTGGCCAACTTAGGTATTTTGGATCTCCTTAAATAAAAATCACTCAGTGAAACCTATTTGTTCACTAGGAGCGGTTTCACTCAGTATTCACGAAATCGATCCTGTTTTAGACGAAAACCAATGTAATTCTTAATAATTCATGTTAATTACTTATTTATGCAAATTAGAGAAGTCAATTGACAAACTTCTAAAAAATGGCCTTTTTGTAACAAAGAATTATTCTGTCAAGTCAACAAATCTGTCTGTCATTTTCATAACATGTTAAATTATGTCACTCGATGCAAATTAATAACTTATCTGCACAAATTATGATAACAGATGTACATATGACTTATAAACGATATCTCTTTTTAGTAGTTCATTGACAATTTTATAAATACAAGCAGCAAGAAGGGTTGAGGAGGCAGTCGGAATGTCACTTTGGTAGAGTGTGTTTGTGTGTTATTGTTTGAGGTGGATAAACAATGCAAAGATCATGTAATGGAAGTACTACTTTGTGTTGTGTCATGGTCTTTGGTGGACAGTGGAATTAAGATGGCCACCAGAGTAATAAATATTTGAAGGTTACATATTTGTTGGTTTTGCTCGTTCTTTATCATCAAAAGCACATAAAAAACACGGGACCTCATGTTTTTAACCCTAGACAACCAGATTTAGAGCCAGCATCAGCATCGAGACACAGCAGCGATCCAGCAAGCAGCAGCGATTACTACAACGCATTTTAATGGCGCCAACCAAACATCAAGTGCTAACAAGCTCCGTAAATGGGAGTGAAATAGTGCGATTACAGCAATTAGCAATATCAACGACTAGGCGACCATTACAACGGTCTGATACATAACGACAAGAAAAGCGACCTGCTAACCTTACCTTGCTGGGCACTTGCCAAGAAAAAAAAATGATAATCATCAGTAAGTAGTCATATAAATATAATGGCATAAGTGGTCATATAAAAATCAGGAAATGGCATTACAGTGTGATAAATCATAGAGTATGTTCATTCAATAAAGGGTTTAATATTGGAGACATAGTGATTGCCTTTACTTTTTCTGGTTCTCAGAGTTTCGACGTGTACTACATTGGGGTGAGGAATGCTGCGAATTCTATATGGACCTGCATATAGAAGCTCAAATTTACTGCATCTACTCTTTCCTCTGTTGGATAAATAATGTGTGCGTACTAATATCTTCTGTCCAATGTGAAAGTCACGGCGTGTACAAACCTGTTTTTGCTGTCTCCTCCGGCGCTCTGCGGCACGTTTGATGTTGTTCAGCGCAATGTCAATTATTTCATGGTGTCGTAGTCGACGAGATGTAGGAAACGATACTAATTCTTTAATTTTGTTAGGTGGTTCAACATTTTCCAATATAACAGTCGGAGATAGGATAGTACATTCATTTGGTATTGAGTTAATTACATCCTGGAATGACAGTATGTGTGTATCCCCAATCAATATGTTTTTTATAGCAGTATATTCTACATAGTTTACCAATTTCTTTCATTAGTCGTTCACAAGGGTTCGAAGAAGCGTCATACTTGGATATATAGATCGGAGAAATGTTTCTAGTTCGTAACATACGTGTCCATATAGCAGATCGAAACTGTGGTCCATTGTCGGAAATTACTTTCAATACATGCCCTACATGAAATATAAAATGTTTTACAAATGCTTTCGAAATAGTTTTAGCAGTAGCTTTGCGTAATGGTGTGAAGGTTACAAATTTCGAAGTGAGTTCAACAGCGACAAAGATGTAACAAAAACCTCTATTAGTTCTGGGAATCGGACCAAAAATGTCTACGGCGGCCATGTGTCTCAATTTAACAGGTACAATGGGACGTAACGGAGGAATATGTAAAGTCGTGTCTGACTTAGCTTACTGGCAGATTTTACATGACGCTAAAACTCGTCGAATACGTTTCTCCATGTTGGCAAAACAACAGTTCTGTCTCAGTATAAGAAAACATTTTCTGGCTCCATAATGTGCGTAACTTAAATGAGTTTACCAAATTAATTTGTTAACAAGCTCGTCAGGAATACATAGTAACCAATTGTTGCTGTCAGGGTGAGAGCGGCGAAACAGAATGTTATTGCGTACAGTGTAATGGTTTCTGATGGTAACATTATTCCTATCTTGCCAAAAGTGTTTAATTTCTTTCCATACGTTGTCTTTACTCTGCTCTTGTGCTATGTCTCGTAATGATGACGAAATGAAATTTTCAAATGCAACTTGTTGTATATATATGACGCTGAAATTTGTTTGGCAGAAGTTGGTTGCGATGTCTTGCTGATTGTTGCTGAGAGAACGGGATAGTGCGTCTGCTACCATAATTTGTGTACCGGGAATGTGAACAATTGTAAAATTAAATTCCCGTAAATAAAGTTTCCATCTGTTTCATCTGTCAGGTGTAAATTTAGCGGAAAGTAAAAACTGTATCGCTCTATGATCTGTGTAAACGGTCGTATGTCTTTCATAAAGAAAATGCCGAAATCTCGTAAATGCACATACAACACATAATGTTTCAAGTTCTGTAATTGAATAATTGCGTTCAGCAGGTGACAGAATGCGACTCGCAATGGCGATGTTTTTAATTACTGTAGAACCATCTTCTTCAATGTCCTGAAAAATGTGTGCTCCTAAAGCGGTGTTAGAACTGTCGGTGGCAATGGAAAAATTTCTAGTAAGATCTGGATGTGATAAAAGTGGTGCATTCAACAAAGCTTGTTTCAGATTGACAAATTCAGATTGTGCTTGGCTATCCCAGGACCAAATAGTGTTTTTACCTGTCAATCGACATAATCTAGGGGTGTCTAAAGCAGAGTAATGAATAAATTTACGAAAAAAGTTAATTAAACCCAAAAAACTGCGTAGTTGTTTCTTCGTCGTAGGTACAGTAATGTCGCGTAAAGCTTGAAGTTTTTGCGGGTCAGGCGCAATGCCTTCTGCTGAAATTACATGTCCAAGAAATTTTATGGAAGTTTTGCCAAAGTGTGATTTACTAACATTAACTGTGAGTCCTTGTGCACGAAAAGTTTGTAACAGTTGTTCAAGAATCAGATTGTGTTCAGGCCAGTTAGCTAGCTTCTGCAATAAGAGCCGGCCGCGGTGGTCCAGCGGTTCTAGGCGCGCAGTCCGGAACCGCGCGACTGCTACGGTCGCAGGTTCGAATCCTGCCTGGGGCATGGATGTGTGTGATGTCCTTAGGTTAGTTAGGTTTAGGTAGTTCTAAGTTCTAGGGGACTGATGATCACAGATGTTAAGTCCCATAGTGCTCAGAGCCATTTGAACCATTTTTTTCTGCAATAAGAATGTCGTCTACATACGTTGTGATTCTGTCTTTTAATTCTGTCGGAAGTATAGTATTCAAACCGCGAATAAATGCAGCTGAAGAAATAGTTAAACCGAACGGTAATTTACAAAATTGATAACAGTCACCAAAACAGAGAAAAGCTGTGTACTTTCTGCAGTTCGGATGGAGCTGAATTTGCCAAAATCCCGATTTCAAATCTAATGTGGAGTAAATAGCAGTACCATGAAATTTCTGTATAAGTTCTTCTAGTGTCTGTGGGCGATGTGTTTCATTAATAATAATGTCATTGATGTGACGCGAATCAAGTACGAGGCGAAGTGAGCCATCCTTTTCTCAACAATATGGAGCGGGTTTATGTACGGACTAACTGCCGGTTCAATACCTTGGTCAAGCATAGCTTGCAATTCTTACTTAACTTGTTCTCTGTGAATATACAGAATGGGATAATGTTTGGCTTTAAACGTCTCGTGCTGTTTAACTTGAAATTCACACATAAAACCGGACATAGTACCAGGGACGTTGTCAAAAACTGGAGCTTGCTGTAAAAGAATTTTGCGTAGGTGCGTGCGTTCGTCGTCTGTATTTGCACTGCTCTGTTAACTTTATCAGAAATCATCTGTATAACATCATAGTCGGCTTCGTCTGGAGTATTATAGTTGTGTACGTACGTATCTCTGAACAATGTGGAATGACAGTCTATGCTACGGGATGTAAAAATGACCTCTGTACGATTAATTGTTTGTTCTTCTACAGATAAAGAGTGCTGAAATTCTAATGCCAGTTGTATATTTTTATCCTTTAAAATTAAATAGGAATTTTGAAAGTCAATAATTGCGTAGTGTTGTACCAGAAAATTCGTACCTAAAATAACGTCTGTCGTCAATAAGGGAACAATCCAAAAATTTGAGTGGAACGTATGACCTGCAATACAAAATGATAAGTGTGTCTGTAATTTTACATCTACTCCTTTACCAGATACTGCTCCTTTTACTTTAGTTTTGCCTAATGGTAACGTAGGATAGGTATTCTCTTTGTTACATTCGTTGAATGTTTCCTCATTTATAACTGACATAGGTGATCCAGAATAGATTACTGCTAAAAATTTGGATGATCCAATCTTTACTTCAATGACAGGGTGTGAAATGGTTTTTTGAATAACTGGTTGTACTTGCAAAAGAGTGTCTCGGATGTTGCCAAAAGTAATAACATTTTCGTGAACAAGATTCTGTGTGTCAAAAGTATTGCTTGCGTTGCTGCAAGATGCAACCTGTACTGTATCTAGTCAAATTCTATCTGACGTGCAATTATTTGCGGGAGGATGCTGTGGCATTTCGACTATTTGTACTGTTCTGTTATTTCGTCCTTACTCATTAGGTTCAGGATGATATCTACTGTCTGGTTCATTCATGATAATCTGTAGTTGCGGATGATTTTGCTGCTGGTAAGACCGACTGTTATTAAACGTACGCTGAAAATTGTGCTCATTACTTTTACGTCTGTCATGATGGTCATTTCTATACGGCGCGTTGCGATACGAGTTAAAATGATGTGTTTTCTGTACGAAGTTATTTCATTGTTGCTGTGCATTACTATTTGGCGGAGCCGACGCTATACGTGTAGGCGGCAAAACATTAAAGCCTGGTTGACCTTGCGCATTACGTTGTTGGTTAGGTATGCTAACCGGTTGGTTTTGCTGCTGTTGTTGGGAAAAACCTCTATTGTTGCCAAACTGTGTTTGCCGTTGTTGATAATTATGAGAATACTGCTGATTAAAATCTTAATTGTCATTAAAATTATGCTGGTAAATCTCGTCATTTCAGGAGTGTCTAATGAAAACTGTCACTTCCGGTAAAACTTGTCATATCAGGTTTTCTTTACTCATTTTTAATCCTAGATAGATCGATAGTTGAAGAGCTGTTTTGATAGATATTAAGGATAGTAAAAGAGAAGGCAGCAGTGTAGAAAACTAAAGAGGAAACAGCACTACTACGGCTCGAGGCCCTGTGCACGCTACGGCACATATTCATCAAGCGTAATGAATCCCCTGAGGTCACTTACGCGCTGCAAATAAATTTTAGTTTCTGCGTTACAGGAAATGCCGGTGAAAATTCAAAAACAAATTGTTGTATCCAGTCCAATGCTAGTTTCTGCATTACAGGAAATGCCGGTGAAAATTCAAAAGCAAATTGTCGTATCCAGTCGAAAGAGTGTTTGTAATCAAAATTATCGTCTCTGTATGTCTGAACAGGTTCATGATTGTATCCTAGTCTGTTTGTCTGTGCATGTTCGGAATCTAAGTCACATACTCTCTGTAAATTACCTAAATTATATTGGCTGTGTGAGTCTGAGAAATGTTCGGAATGTGGTGTATGCTGTGCCGTGTTGGAGGCTGAAACATTTTTCATCTGTGTCACTTCTTGCTGTAAAGTTGACAATTTTCTACGTAATGTATTATTGGACGAACCTATCTCACTGATTGTCTGCTGTAAATTTTGGAATTCGGGTGTTTGATTAAACGAAACTGGTGAAGTATCGTCTGATTTGGTGTCATTATTACTTTCGATAACGTCAATACGACTGGCCAATTCATCATATTTTTCAGTCAGTACTTTTACCTGATCATCGTTTTTAGTATCACAAGCATTAATTTGTTTTTGTAATTTGCGTGTGTTTTTGTTCAATTTTTTAACGTCTGCTTTGATGGCATCCGGATCCTGTATTAGTTCCAACTTTTCAAGTCTGTTGGTCATTGTCTGAAACTCTAATGTGTGTGTGTCTGTTTTTGTTTTAAGTTCGGAGATTTCATCATGCAATTCGGTGTTCAACTGTTTGATTTCGTCCGATACTGTAGCAATATTGTTGTCTATGCATGTTTTTGCTTTCGTAAATAATTTACGCTTATCTTCCTGTCTTTGTGCAGAAATTGTTTCCATAACATGTTGCTTTACTTTATTCGGTTCCTGTATAAATTTACTGTAACGCGTTTCACTGTTTTGTAGGTGGTGATTAAAACGTTCGTCAATTTGGCTGTTCTGTTGGTCAAATTTCGCGTCTACTTTCGCATCCAGTGTGCGTGAAAGTTCTGCTGGCATTAATTTAAACTCGTTGCGTAACTGTGTTGTGTTTTCAGAGCATTGTTTAGCGACTGCACTAATTTCATCTCTAAGTAATTTAGTTGCGGCTGCATGTGTATTACTTAATTTTTGAGCCACAGATCTAATTTCTTCACTACTGGTCCTAGCACAAGCCTTAATTTGCTCACGTAATTGTTCTTTAGTATCATGACATTGCACGGCAACGGCTGTAATCTGTTCACTAAAGTTACGTTGTGCAAGACGCGACAGTTGGCTGCGACTGCGACGCTGCCCCCTCCTCTTTTCCCACCCTGGCAGACGGCGACACGGCCGCAACACGACTGGAGTCGTCGCCGTTTCCCAAGCTCCGGTCGGTGGCGGCGGATTCAAATACATAAGAAAAATAAGAATTCCGATTTTCTTGCTGTAAAAAATACTGTATGTTAATGCAACAAAGTTACATCGGCTCCCAGAGTTAGTTTTTCGATACAGATTCTCCTTTTACTTTAAAAAATTGAAAAGTATCTCTTCCGGTTTTGCGTGTTTTTTTCGCTGTATATTACTTCTCAATCAATTGTGAGGAAAGTAAAAGGCACAAAAAATTGATGTTTGCGGATCTTACAGTTTCACATCACAGCTTGATAATGAGGTGTCTATTTTTCTGATATTCGTCACAGTTATCCCGATACTTAATTTACAAGTAACCTACTGCATAAAATTTGAATTGTGTACAGTGAAAAATGTGGTCGCCGGCTACTTTACGTATGGTTCACGTTAGGTCATACATCGTTGCCGATGAAAAGAAGCTAACATATCGAAATTATTTTTTAAGTTGAGATCAGATTGATATCGATCTCCGTTTCCGAGATTTGGGCTCATATATCTCTGGGAGCGTCACGACTAGCCGCCAGTTCTGTCGACGCGCGACGAGAATCGTGTGGTCATCACACGATAGAGAATGCATTTGTTTTCTTTCGCTGACACATTTGGACCTAATGAAACCATTTTATGTCATATTCCTCCGGTATGAGTTACTAATATTTCTCCATATGCTCTTGACAATTTCATTTAAAATGCCACGAACCGTAGGTTTCTTAAAGCCAAGTGATCAAGCAGAACCCATTTTCTTGGTTTTGCTGAGGCATCTGAACCTGTTCCAAGCTTTCTTTCTCGTTTATTTCTCTGATACGAGTCCCAAATATTCCTCCATCTGTTTTTGCACATTTCACCTAAAATTCCAATGAAAGATAAGTTTATTAACAATAAGCGCACGCTAGCTTCATTGCATTGTTTCAAGTTCTTGACAACAAGATAGGGTTACACCTTAATCATCTCTAGAATTTTGATTCTGAACGTCTACAGTATACACTGGCAGAAATGTGGAAGAAATAATGTCCATGCTTGTTCACAAAATTTCCCCAAATTATACTTGTCAGTTTCTCCCATGCAGAAACTTTTGGAACAAGCTAAGGCAACTTTCATAGCCGACTGAATCTTTATTCCCATCGAAATGAACTTCCATATTCTTGTATTCTGACAGCATACATCGTTATGGATGACATCAACATTTAATCTTGCCAAGCTGCACTCAAAAGATGACTCCAGGATTTACAAAAGACGAATTTCAATTGTGAACTGTGTCAGACCAGAAGGGCCTTGTAAAACAGTAGTGCACTTTTGGCACAAGTTTTTTGAGCACCATCTTCTACCAATGAATTGAAGTGAATGTGACAAATTACTTATTGCAGCATACTGTTTGCGCAATCTGTTGAGAAACGCCTTCCTCAAAAACGAACATCTATTGATTACAGAAAGCTGTACAACAATCTGGTGGTGGTTTTTCACAACTAGAAGGTATCATCAAGACACCAATCTACCGTTTACTTTCAAAGTGAAGATATTGTAAAATGTAACTTTCTCGTTGTACTTTAGATTGTTCATTTTATAATGTATTTGCCGTTTTCAATTTTTATCGTCACAAAAAAGAGTAATGCGAAAATTGACCTTCAAGTTCATTTTCATCATTCCAATTCTACATCTGCATGGATTCTACTGATTTTCATAACAGGCCTGAAAATTTGCATTAATGGGAAAATATTATATATTTCACTCACCTGCCAGTTTCAACTGTGCACCAATTTCTTCCCAAATTCTGTCTCTGAACATAGTGTCTCTATATTTAGGGTTCTTCAAATCGTAAAGGCAAGGCTGTTGCGAGACCAGCTCACAGAGCATCACATCCTGTGAGTGGCTCATTTCAGTTTTCCTTGACTGGCTCGACATCTTTCTCGCAGCCGTACGTCTTTGTGTCGTGCGACTTCCGTCGCAACACTGCTCACTGGTGCAGTGCTGCGACAGCTGCCGCAACAGTCGCGCGTCGCATCCCAAACACGAACTGCGCATGCGCCAGCGGACAACTTCTGACGTCACGTAGCGACCCGTCACAGTCGCTAGGGTGCGTCGCGTCTTGGACAACGTACCTTTAAGTTACGTTGTGCAAGACGCGACAGTTGGCTGCGACTGCGACGCTGCCGCCTCCTCTTTCCCCACCCTGGCAGACGGCGACACGGCCGCAACACGACTGGAGTCGTCGCCGTTTCCCAAGCTCCGGTCGGTGGCGGCGGATTCAAATACATAAGAAAAATAAGAATTCCGATTTTCTTGCTGTAAAAAATACTGTATGTTAATGCAACAAAGTTACATCGGCTCCCAGAGTTAGTTTTTCGATACAGATTCTCCTTTTACTTTAAAAAATTGAAAAGTATCTCTTCCGGTTTTGCGTGTTTTTTTCGCTGTATATTACTTCTCAATCAATTGTGAGGAAAGTAAAAGGCACAAAAAATTGATGTTTGCGTATCTTACAGTTTCACATCACAGCTTGATAATGAGGTGTCTATTTTTCCGATATTCGTCACAGTTATCCCGATACTTAATTTACAAGTAACCTACTGCATAAAATTTGAATTGTGTACAGTGAAAAATGTGGTCGCTGGCTACTTTACGTATGGTTCACGTTAGGTCATACATCGTTGCCGATGAAAAGAAGCTAACATATCGAAATTATTTTTTAAGTTGAGATCAGATTGATATCGATCTCCGTTTCCGAGATTTGGGCTCATATATCTCCGGGAGCGTCGCGACTAGCCGCCAGTTCTGTCGACGCGCGACGAGAATCGTGTGGTCATCACACGATAGAGAATGCATTTGTTTTCTTTCGCTGACACATTTGGACCTAATGAAACCATTTTATGTCATATTCCTCCGGTATGAGTTACTAATATTTCTCCATATGCTCTTGACAATTTCATTTAAAATGCCACGAACCGTAGGTTTCTTAAAGCCAAGTGATCAAGCAGAACCCATTTTCTTGGTTTTGCTGAGGCATCTGAACCTGTTCCAAGCTTTCTTTCTCGTTTATTTCTCTGATACGAGTCCCGAATATTCCTCCATCTGTTTTTGCACATTTCACCTAAAATTCCAATGAAAGATAAGTTTATTAACAATAAGCGCACGCTAGCTTCATTGCATTGTTTCAAGTTCTTGACAACAAGATAGGGTTACACCTTAATCATCTCTAGAATTTTGATTCTGAACGTCTACAGTATACACTGGCAGAAATGTGGAAGAAATAATGTCCATGCTTGTTCACAAAATTTCCCCAAATTATACTTGTCAGTTTCTCCCATGCAGAAACTTTTGGAACAAGCTAAGGCAACTTTCATAGCCGACTGAATCTTTATTCCCATCGAAATGAACTTCCTTGTATTCTGAGAGCATACATCGTTATGGACGACATCAACATTTAATCTTGCCAAGCTGCACTCAAAAGATGACTCCAGGATTTACAAAAGACGAATTTCAATTGTGAACTGTGTCAGACCAGAAGGGCCTTGTAAAACAGTAGTGCACTTTTGGCACAAGTTTTTTGAGCACCATCTTCTACCAATGAATTGAAGTGAATGTGACAAATAACTTATTGCAGCATACTGTTTGCGCAATCTGTTGAGAAACGCCTTCCTCAAAAACGAACATCTATTGATTACAGAAAGCTGTACAACAATCTGGTGGTGGTTTTTCACAACTAGAAGGTATCATCAAGACACCAATCTACCGTTTACTTTCAAAGTGAAGGTATTGTAAAATGTAACTTTCTCATTGTACTTTAGATTGTTCATTTTATAATGTATTTGCCGTTTTCAATTTTTATCGTCACAAAAAAGAGTAATGCGAAAATTAACCTTCAAGTTCATTTTCATCATTCTAATTCTACATCTGCATGGATTATACTGATTTTCATAACAGGCCTGAAAAATTTGCGTTAATGGGAAAATATTATATATTTCACTCACCTGCCAGTTTCAACTGTGCACCAATTTCTTCCCAAATTCTGTCTCTGAACATAGTGTCTCTATATTTAGGGTTCTTCAAATCGTAAAGGCAAGGCTGTTGCGAGACCAGCTCACAGAGCATCACATCCTGTGAGTGGCTCATTTCAGTTTTCCTTGACTGGCTCGACATCTTTCTTGCAGCCGTACGTCTCTGTGTCGTGTGACTTCCATCGCAACACTGCTCACTGGTGCAGTGCTGCGACAGCTGCCGCAACAGTCGCGCGTCGCATCCCAAACTCGAACTGCGCATGCGCCAGCGGACAACTTCTGACGTCACGTAGCGACCCGTCGCAGTCGCTAGTGTGCGTCGCGTCTTGGACAACGTACCTTAAGTTGTTTGTTCGATTCATTAAGGTTGTCGTATTTTTCATTCAATTGTTTAAGATTTTCATCAAGTTGTTTGAAGTTGTTGTCTTGTCTTTCATTCTGTTGTTTGGAATTGCTGTCTAGTTTTTAATTAAGTTGTTGTTTGAGATTTTCGTTATTTTCATTAATTTATAGCAATAATGCCATAACTTGATCCAAGCCAAAATTAATGACTCTTTTCTCTGAGCTGTGTGGTGGTGTGTCTGCATTTGCCACGTTTTGTGTAACCATTTGGTCATTCTCTGATTCACAAAAAGGTTTGCCAGTTGGATGTGCACTGTTAGTCACTACCTCGGAATCAAATAAATCTGTCGTACTTTGAGTACACTGTTCATTTTCGTTAGAAACATTTATCTGTTCGTTACGTAAATTTTGCAAATCGGGTGTGTCAAGCTGGGCAGTGTTCATTGTAACGGAACGTGTCTCATCATCATTTACCATTAAATTAAGTGTGGACATAAATGAATTTGTTTGCTGATCATCTGGAATAAAACCATTACTTGTGATCGGCACACACTGATTATCTGTAATTAGAGGATTATCACTATTACACTGAGTGTTGCTAGTATTTTTGGTCAAATTATTCGAGTTGTCTATTTCACTCATTGCACATCGCGACATACTGTTATCAGTTTTTCGTGGCATTTTTCACAAATCAAAACTAAGCACAAAATGAAACAAAGATGAAGCAAAAATGAAACAAACACAATTACAACAAAGAGCAATAAATTGCCGATGATCTGTGAAAGAAAGAGTGACAAATGAGTAAATGTGTTGCGCCAGATACAAACAAATTTAAGTACATAAGAGCAGATATATGACTACTTCTCAGAAATTCACAAAGAAAAAACGATCCTGGCGGGGTCGCCAAGTGTAACCTCCCCACAAAATTTAATAAATAAATAATATGATTATGATTCTAATTTAGTGTAACCTCAAGACAAAATTCTTTCACAGTGTAGCCTCACCACAAAATTCATTTACATTTAATCTGCCCACAAAAATTCTTTCTGATTTAATCTAAGCTCAAAATTCATTCACATTTAGCGTAACCTCAAAACAGAAAAATTCCTAAACCTCTCAACAGTAAAAATTATAATTATGTCGTTCACATTCAGTGTAACGTCCCAATAAAAAAATAAGTTCAGTAACCTGGTAATAAACCAATGTATCTAACCTCTCAATTAAATTGTCGCTCACTTATGACTTTTCAATAATTCACTGTGAATTTAACCTGGTAAATTTTGGACGACAGCAGTGCTGCGTCATGGCCCTGAAAGATCATTTTGAATAAAAGAAAGGAAAAATTCTTGCCTCAATGAAATCGCCAGGTATATCTGCTCTTACAATAAATTTTTCCGGCACAGCTCTGTGCAATGCTGGCCGACCTATCTGTCATTTATGGAAGGAAGCAGCTGATTTTTCTATTGCAAAATCGGGATGATCATGGATGGGAAAAAATAGTAAATTCTTTAAATTGAAATGAATGGTTGTTAAAAGTTACTTTTTGTGAGGAAGATTATTATTACGAGAGTTTTAAAACATTTACGTGCGACTTGAGACAACATTACTACATGTGCGTGAGGCTGCTTTTTACCTTATACAACAATACTCAGGCTCTGACATCGCTGCACCGCGACCGGGCCAGCCAACACGATACACCAGACCAGACCAGAGCAGACTCCAGACTAGCAACAACTTACTGCTACAGCTACACAGTTCCTACTACAGTCAACACTGCTCTCTGGTCAGATATTCTCTTATACCTTGCCTATTGCAGGCAGCACATGAGCTATACATCGAAATTACATCTGCTCGGACCTCTTACACCACATTTCGAAAGCTTCTATTCTCTTCTTGTCCAGACTATTTATCGTCCACGTTTCACTTGCATACATGGCTACACTCCATACAAATACTTTCAGAAACGACTTCCTGACACTTAAATCTATACTCGATGTTAACAAGTTCCTCTACTTCAGAAACGCTTTCCTTGCCACTGCCAGTCTACATTTTATAAACTCTCTGCTTCGACCATCATCAGTTACTTTGCTGCCCAAATAGCAAAACTCCATTGCTACTTTAAGTGTCTCATTTCCTAATCTAATTCTCTCAACATCACCATTAAATATCTTTCCAAAATGCATCGTTTTTTGCTAGGTTTCGTTTCCTAAAGTGCCAGGAAGTTCTGCATTGGTCTTTATGATTCAAAGGATTAATGCGTTTTACTGCACCGAGGGAAAGTGTATTGTCACATAACAGAGATTAAATCCATTTTCACCCCGGAAAAAGTGTATTTTCACTTGGGAGAAAGTGTTTTCACATGGGAAGATCTGTATTTTTACAAGGAATGAAGAACACTTTCCACCTGGAAATCCAGTAAAAATCGTAATTTTTTTTTCGCTTGTCCATATTTAAATCCTCTGTATGATACAAACAGTAGATTGGTGTTTGGGTTACTGCCTACTGGTAAGAAAAGGCTGCAGGTGCCACATTATTTGGTGTGATTAGTCTCCCTGCTGCCTCCTCAAAATTTGACACACACATCATTGCAATAGGCTCTGCTGTTGAAGATGTAGCACAGGAAAATATGAAAGACACTGTTGTTGAAAATAATAATAACAGGGACTTGTCCGTAGCTTGTAACGGGAGCTGGTAGGAGAGAGGCCACACATCTCTGAATGGTGTTTTAATAGCTACGAGTGAGGACACTGGCAAGTAGTTGATGTGACAGTAGTTTCCAAGCACTGCAGATGCATGGATAAAATGGAAAATTAAGAGGAAACGTGCATACCATATTTTGTGGTTTGAGTGGTGGTATGGAAGTTACTGGGGTAGGAAGTGTTTGTCAAAACCCACCAAAATTGTACAAATTTGACACATAAATTATCTTGGACATGGTGACTCCAAGGCATTCAAGGAAATGGAGGAATGGAGGCCCTATGTGAAAATGTGAACATTTTAAAACACATGTTTGTGAGCTACATACAGAGGAGGATGGGGTCAAGACTTCGATGGTTCAAAGCTAGAATGACATGCTTCAGCGGAAAAACTGTACATGGGGAAAACCGACTGACAGATGGTGCTATAGATTGTATTCAGAAGTGCTTTGGTTTGGCAGTTAGGCAGAATATTGTTGATGCAGTATTAATGAGAAAAGCAGTTCGAGCTCTGTTTTTTCACACAGCTTCAGTGTGCCCAACATGAGTTGTGCCCAAAAGGAGAAGATAGTTGGTGCAAGTATGATAGAGTCAAGATAAGTAAACAATAATACAACTACCCTCATCATTTGCCACCTGCCATAATAGACGAAATAAAACCAGCTTTCCGAGATCTAGCAGACATTAATCTACTAAAGAAGTTTCTTCACAGCCCGACTCAAATTCGAAATGAGTGGGTGAACCATGTGCTACGGAACAGACTACCTAAATCAGTGTTTGTGGGTATAAACACTCTTCCCTTTGGCGTTTATGATGCAGTTTCATCATTCAGTCAGGACAACATAACAAAGTGCAAAGTTTTGCAGAGGATGGGGCTCTGCGTAGGATAATAACTGCATTAGCTATGCTATGTTTAGAAAGGAATGGTCCATGTCTTCAGATACGGCAGTAAAAATCTGTAGGAAGATGGCTAGATGACAGAGCCGCCAAAAGGTAGCTGTTGGGCAGTTCTAATGCTATTAGCTACAGAGCAGGCATGCATTGAAGCAAAACTTTTGAAGTTCATTTATGGTAACTTTCATTTGTTTGTATATAAGATACATAACTCCAGTTTTTCAATATGATTGATTCAGTAGGAAAGCAGAGCATATGTCCATGTATTGTGGAAAAATCAAGGGTATGGTTCCAACAACTCATGAGAAAATGCTTTTAACTTCAGGCTCAATTTAAGATTGTAAGCTATGGGCATTCCATAAGTCCGTAAATGTTATCCTATTCCATGAAATAACAGAAAGTCCATTAAAACATTACCTTAAGTACAAAATTTTCAAGCTCGCACCGATTCATAACAACCTGACCCTTAAGTACTAGGCAGGATGTAAAACATTTTTCCACACGAGCGGCTTCTCATTTAACCCCTCCCCTCCACTACAGTCTCCCTCTCACCTGACAGTTAGCAATACCAAACGAGATTCACAATGCATCCAAATCTTTCACTTGGGTGGCCAGGTGTCCCTCTGGGCATGGCACCCTCAAATAGAGACTACTAATTGTGGTCCTCCCGTAAACAGTGCTACCTTTCTGTAGTGTTGAAGTTGCGATGTCTGCTTCACACGCCAAAGGTCACTGTTGATTTTGGTAAGGAACACTACTTTCCGCTCTATGTCGAATTCTACATCTGTGAGTCACCTCGTGTGTGCATCTGCTGCGAATACCTACGTTATGCAAGTACTATTATTTGGTTTGGTTTTTCCATCCAAATGCATCTGCCTGTCAACACGGAATGTATTTCATATTTTATCTGAACAACCTACACTATGGTGGGTTTGAGTAGAAACCGTAGCAGATACGTGTAAGTATGTCCTGTTTAGCGTGATGAAGAGGGGTTTCCACCCAGAATCGAACAATAGACCTTCTACGTGTTAGACAGACATGATAACCGCTATACCAAGGAAACTGCTGCCGCTCACTAGATTAGATTAGATTAATACTTGTTCCATAGATCATGAATATGACACTTCGTAATGATGTGGAACGTGTCAGGTTAATAAAAGATGTTGTACAAGATATTACATTACACAAAATATTGCATGACACTAATGTTTAAGTTGGTTTTTTCTCCCCTCCCTTAATCTATATCTAAAAATTCAGACAATGAGTAGAAGGAGTTGTCATCTAGAAATTCTTTTAATTTATTTTTAAATGTTGGTTGGCTATCTGTCAGGCTTTTGATGCTGTTTGGTAGGTGACCAAAGACTTTTGTGGCAGCATAATTTACCCCTTTCTGTGCCAAAGTCAGATTTAACCCTGCATAGTGAAGAATATCCTTTCTCCTGGTGTTATAGCTATGCACACTGCTATTACTTCTGAACTGGGTTGGATTATTAACAACAAATTTCATAAGTGAATATATATACTGTGAGGTTACTGTGAGGATCCCTAGATCCTTAAATAGATGTCTGCAGGATGACCATGGGTGGGCACCAGCAATTGTTCTGATTACACGTTTTTGAGCAATGAATACTTTTCTACTCAACGATGAATTGCCCCAGAATATGATGTCATACGAAAGCAGTGAATGAAAGTAGGCATAGTAAGCTAATTTACTGAGATTCTTATGATTAAAATGTGCAATAACCCTAATAGCATACGTAGCTGAACTCAGACGTTTCAGCAGACCATCAATGTGTTGCTTCCAGTTTAACCTCTCATCAATGGACACACCTAAAAATTTTGAAAATTCTACCGTAGCTACAGACTTCTGTTCAAAGTCTATATTTATTACTGGAGTTGTGCCATTTACTGTACGGAACTGTATATACTGTGTTTTATCAAAATTTAAAGAGAGTCCGTTTGCTGAGAACCACTTAATAATTTTGTGAAAAACATCATTTACAATTACATCACTTAGTTCCTGGTTTTTGGATGTTATTACTATACTTGTATCATCAGCAAAAAGAACTAACTTTGCATCTTCATCAATGTGGAATGGTAAGTCATTAATGTATATCAAGAATCGTAAAGGACCTAAGACCGAACGCTGTGGGACCCCGTACCTGATAGCCCCCCAGTTTGAGGAATCAGCTGTTGTTTTAACATTGCATGAACCACTTATTTCAACTTTCTGCATTCTTCCAGTTATGTATGAATTAAACCATTTGTGCACTGCCCCCCTCAAACCATAATGATTTAGCTTATCCAAAAGAATTCCACGATTTACACAATCAAAGGCCTTTGAGAGATCACGAAAAATACCAATGAGTGATGTCCGGTTATTCAGAGCATTTAATATTTGATCAGTGAAAGCGTATATAGCATTTTCTGTTGAAAAGCCTTTCTGAAAACCAAACTGACATTTTGTTAGTACTTTATTTTTACAAATATGGGAGGCTACTCTTGAATACATTACTTTCTCAAAAATTTTTGATAGAACTGTCAGAAGAGAGATTGGGCGGTAGTTGTTGACATCCGAAGTATCCCTCTTTTTATGTAATGGTTTTACAATGGCATATTTCAGTCTATCGGGGAAAACACTCTGCTCCAAAGAGCTATTACATACGTGGCTGAGAATCCTACTTATCTGTGGGGAACAAGCTTTAAGTACCTTGCTGGAAATGCCATCAATTCCGTAAGAGATTTTACTTTTCAGTGAGTTTATTAGTTTACTGATTTCAGAGGAAGAGGTTGGTGGAAATACAGTTGTTTCAAACTGCACAGTTATGGCCTCTTCTATTAGTAGCCTTGCCTCTTCTAGTGAAGATCTAGATCCTATTTTCTCCACAACATTTCAAAAATTATTATTGAAAATATTTTCAATTTCTGATTGTTTGTTAGTACACTTGTCATTCAGTTTTATGGCACTAAAGTCTTCCTGTGCTCTTGGTTGCCCTGTTTCCCTTTCAATGATATTCCAAATTGCTTTAATTTTATTATCAGAGCTACTGATCTTAGACACGATACATATGCTTCTGGACTTTTTAATAACTTTTCTTAGTACCGCACTCTGCTTCATAGTGAACTTGTATTGAGCCTGCCATTTTATCTTAAAAATCAAATAAATGCAGTACTTGCACAACAAAGGTATATGAAGCAGATCCACACATCGGATGATTTACTGGAGTAGAGTCCGACGTAGGCAGGAAAAAACCGAGGACCTTCTGTGTGTGAAGCAGATGTGATAACCGCTACACTACGGAGACACTGGACACGATAATTCACTCCTGACGCATTCGAAGGGGCTCGGCCTCTCTCCCGTCGCACACTCACGCTTGATCAACGACCCTTTCGACTGGCGAAAACCTATCACGGGTAAGGGATCTCAGTATCTTGCAGGTGCTCGGATACGTACTCTTCTGCGGCATCCTGTACAAGATAACGCCATCTCACGCAGTCGTTATTGCAAATCATTTCAGCAAAAACTAAAAAATAATCACTTCTCTTAGCAACAGGCAGTGCGGGCTCAGCAGTGGCACTACGTGGAATAGTTTACGATACCCTAAAAAAGCCACAGACCACTAGCCACGTCGCTTTTGACTTCAGCGCTTGCTTCAGTTTTCCATGTCGCTGCATATTCTGTAGAAGGACGGTACTACCCACCGAAAGCGCTTCCCTTGTCTTGCCAATTTACATAAGACGTGTGTTGTGCCCTGGAGGATTCCAGGGGATGGGCTGCGTTGGCATATGTTGCTTTCGTGTCGTAAGAGGACTCGTTGGTGTAGGTGCAGTGACGAGAGTTCCGCTCCAGACACCGTGTTGCGTGAACGTGTTTAGTCTTCCACTCCACTGCAGTGTTACGAGTAGATGAATTTCGTTGTTTACATGTTGCATTGTGTCTTCTGTGAGCGTTTATTCGTTGTTGCGTTGTCTTTTATGTTCATTTGAGTGTTCATTTAAGTGTTTAGGCCTATTGTGTGGCGGTTTCGACGGATTCTTTGTAAATGTGACGTTTCAGGTCGTCCCACGCCTACGTACTGTTAGTTTTGCACCCACCATGTGCAAATAAGGCCCCTTGAGATCCACGACTGTTTATTAGATACTGTTAAAATTACCTCAGATTAGGCACATACCGCTTATTTTGATACAGAACTTTAAGTACTTTGTTAAATTATTGACCCCTCTTCAGGCTGAAAGATTGCTTCTTAAATATGGCAGTCAAATTCCCTTTCGTCATCGAGATAATTCAGTCAATAGGGCGCTGCTTTTCAATGCTTATATTGAATATAGAAATGTTCGTGTTCACAACCTTCCTGCCGGAAGTTGACATGCCCATCTTAAAGAGGGATTACTAAAGGATGGTGATGTTAAGAGTATTTGTCTAGAACGTTGGTCTAGCCAGCATCGTGAACAGTGTTACAGTGGCATTTCCTCTGTCGAAAGGCATATAAAGCAGAACATCCCATCACGCCTTCAGAGTAGTGGCTATTGCGTACACATCACGTCTAGTGATCAGAGTGGGACGTGTTATTTTATGCAAAAGGAGTGGCTCTTTCGTGACAACTATCACAGAGCGTTTTTGTTTCAAAAACTGCTGATGAGCAGCGACGTAAAGTAAAGGTTTCTCGTTTCGTTCCGAATGGTCTCGATTACGGTGTAGGCCGACCACCACTATTGGTATGCAGCAGCAGGAACGATTTTCCCGCTTTACGCCCTAAGGTGAATGTTTTTCAGATAGCTTGTAAAGTGGACGCTCCGATTTTGAACAATAAACGGTACTGCACCCAAGATGGAAACAGTACAGATGAGGATCCCTCTGTGTTGCCTCAGTCCGAGTGACCAGCATAGGCTGGAACCACCGCTTTGCGTGGGTGCTCCCTGCCCTGGTGAAGTGGTGGTTCCAGTGGCGGATTCTGACGTCACTCCTGTCCCCGATGGGGCTTCGCTTGAGCCTCATCGGTAGTTGGGCCTAGTGGCGTTGTATTGCTCGCCGACTCCTGCACTGCCAAAGCAAATGGTGTCGCAACAACTTCCTGTTACCCAATGCTGCACCGCTGTTGGCGGAGCTCCTCCACATTCTTTGGAGACTCCGGTTTCGGACCTCATTGCTCAGGTTTTGCCTCTTGTGATGCAGGTTTGACGAATGTTAATATTGATGTGGGCTAGTCAGTTACACCGGTTGTCACACATTGACGCCGAATACCGACTATGGACTGGCACAGATGGTATCAGACGTTGAACTTTACCCTTCCACTTCGCCAGCGGCTGAGACATCTCTGTCAGTCAGCTAGCTGGCGCGAATTACGTGTCCAGGTGAACGTCTGTACTGTACGTAAAAAATCGAAATGTGAGCATTCCATTAACAGCAGTGAAGCCCCCTCCCTTAGATTCATCCAAGGATCCTGCTGTGGACTGTGACTTTGGAGCGATGGAGTAGATAGTGTTCTTTCCTTTTTCCCTCGGTGGTTCAAGCGTATAAATTTATTATTTTGAATGTTAATTGCATTGAGTCTGCTCTCCGTCTTGCCTACTTACAGCAGTTTATTTATGATTCGTGTGCGCACACAGTAAATTTGCAGGAAATTTTGTTTTCCAGTATCTCTCTCTCCTTGAATTTCAAACAGCTTTTAATGTAGGCTCTGAATGTTAGACTGGTACTGCCCTCTTATTCAGTTTCTTGACTCTGGGTGAGCGATTGTCTGTCGCCCTTTTGACCTCAACTTAATCGTGTTGTATGCACCTTCTAGTTCGAATCATGCTGTGGCTCAGCTGCAGTTTTATAAAGCACAGATTATTCATCTTTTGTGCAAGAGCCCTCCGTGTCATGCTGCGGGGCGACTTTAATTGTGTTTTACATCCTGAAGACCAATCCTCTAGTTGTAGTTATGGCCGTGACTTATATGAATAGGTTCAGTCGATCGACTTGTGAGACGTTTGGGAAAACAAATATCCGACCTTGGTGAAATTTACGTTTTTGAGCGCGACCTCCCGTAGCATACTCGACAGATTCTACTTACCTGATTTTTTTACGAGACTAAATTCTTGCTCTTGATGTTGTTCCTATTGCTTTCTCGGACGACTGCATTTTTGTTGCCACTACCAATCTTCGTCGTCAACACGTTAAACTTTATCGCTCCTGAACTGTGGCGGCTCAGTAGGCGATATTATCTTTGGTAGTCGCCTCTCATCTTTGACCGCAGGGCTTAGAAACTAATGTGGCTTCCTCTGGGGGGTAGACCGTGGCGAACTGGGGGTTTAGATTTGTATTGTCGTGGCAGTACGGGCTGCGGAGCGGAATCAAAAGTGAGATTTCTGGCTGCGTCCGATCTGTCGGTGCAATAGGGGATAAGGCCCTCAACATCGCGGCCTGAAGGAACCTTGTATTAGTCTTTTAGCATCTCCGCGGAGAATAGAGTAGGTTACGAGGAGGTACCGGGATGTCAGCGGCGTGCTCGCCATGACGGGCAAGTGTTTGTTGCGGTGTTCGATTCGTGGCTAGTCTCTTCTCCATGGTGGTATATTGCAGTAGCTTTCATTTGGTTAAGAGAGAGAGTTGACATTAAGATCTTTAAATATTGTTTCTATGAGACTTTCAAGTGGTGTTCTGGAACTTTGATAGGCCGTCGTATGAATTTTATTATCTTCTTGGATTATTTTACTGGCCCGTAAATGATGTCAAGTGTACTTGAAAGGAGGAGATCACTACGCTAAGCAGCCATACCAGTTATTGTGTTTTTATACGTGCCATCTTTTTGCCTCATGGCAGTTTGGTAACTCAGCTTGCATATTTCTCTGCATTTCGTTAGTTTAAGGCTATTCCTGCATAATTTTAGACTGGGAGAGTATGATTTAATATACATAAGGTGTCTAAACAAAAGCGTAAAGCGACAGCTGAATGTTTTACATGTTTGTATTTTGAGTCATACAATCATGCGAGACGTTTTGGACAAACTATCACCATGAAATTTTTTTAAGTATTTTTACCTGATTCTGCAGGTCAGAGTTCTTGGAAATTGGTGCATTTCAAATAAGGGTTAAACAAAATTTCTCTCAGAATGGAAAGGGTTAATGCATATTTACTGGGTGACTAATCACAGTATTTTCTTTTCTTTTTTTTTTTTTTTTTTTTTTTTTTTTTTTTTTTTTTTTTTTTTTTTTTGTAGCAGCAGGTGTCGATATTTTGGTATAAAAATAAAGATATTTCATTACGCATCGGTTCATGGAACATTCGCACTATGCTGCAAGGCTTCCCCGACCCCTGTGGAAGCTCACAAGAGTTACGCAAAACGGCTGCTATCGACTTAGAGCTAGTCAGACTCAATCGTGCTATAACAGCACTGCAGGAAACCAGGCTACCAGAAGAAGGCTCAATACAGGGAAAAATTACATTTTTTTCTGGAAGGGAAAAGATGTTGCTAGTCCCAGACAGCACGGAATCTGCTATCCGAAATGACTTGCTATGTTGTACCGAAAACCCGATTAGGATCTCAGAACGCATCATGACTATACGCTTCACAGCAAACAGTGGGCCATTGACGCTGATATCTGTGTATGCACAAACATTTACCACGGCTGCAGATGCCAAGGATCGTTTTATGAACAACTCAGTGCACATTGGGGACGGTCTATGCATCCTTGGTGATTTCAATGCTTGTTATGGTAGTGATTTTGCCACTTGGCCTGACTGCCTAGGCAAACACAGAGTGGACAAGATGAATGAAAATGGTCTACGGCTGCTTGAATTCTGCGCGAAGTATCAGTTGTGTGTCACCAATACTTCTGTAAATGCAAAATGAACCACAAGGTTTCCTGGATGCGCCTCCGCTCAAAACATTGGCACTAATTAGATCTTATTCAAACTAAAAGGAAATATCTGCATTACTTTCTTCATACACATTCTTTAATTAGTGCAGACTGTGACACGGATCACGCACCAGCAGCAACAAAAGTGCACTTTCTGACTAAAAGGTTTCACTCTGCCACGACACCTTGCACGACAAAAATTAATCTTTGCCAAACAAGAAACACTGCTGCAATAGGAGTATTTAGTGACGAGATACGAAAAGAGGTGGATCCCTGGGACGCAGTCTCTCTTATTTCTAAAGACTGGCTGAAGATAAAATCGCTTCTTACCATTACGGGTGGAAATGTGTTCGGTAATCTGGAAGCAAAATCCCAGGGTTGATTCATCGAGAATGTAGATGTCCTGAAACCTCTCCTTGAGGCTAAACGTCAGGCCACTGTCATCTGGCATAAAAATCCATGCAATTCTGCATGCAGGGAGCTAAGCAAAGCAAAGGCAGTTGTTCAACCCACTTTCTGCAACTGCATCAATTCCTATTGGGAGCGTCTCTGCATGGGCATACAGAATTGTTTCAATGCTGGCAATGTTGGTGGTGTGAACTCGGGCATCAAACGGGCCATTGGACCCATTCAAAAGAAGAGCGTATCACTCATGGAAATAGATGGCTAAGTCATCACAGGTTGAAATCGTCATTTGCACTGTTGGGTAGAACATTACTCCAGCCTCTACTCACATCCCATCAACATTAGTCAAAACGCAATGGATGAAATTCCTCAGATGACACCTTACCATGACTTGGATGCCACGCCTACTATTGCAACTGCCACCGTGTAATCTCACTCCTGAGTGTACCTCGAAAAACATTAGAAAGTGTGGTGCTGGGCAGACTTCAGAAGCTTGCCGAGCGCATGTACCCTGAGGAACAATGTGGGTTTCGTCCCCAACGATCTACGGTTGATATGATCTTTACACTCCGGCAAATTCATGAAAAGTGCTGCGAGCAGAAAACCCCTCTGTTCATTGCCTTTATCGACCTAAACAAGGCTTTCGACACAGTAAGCAGAGAAGGACTGTTGTAGTACTTTTGAAGATACGGCACCCTCCAAAGCTCTTAAAGATGATCAAGGCTTTTCGCGAAGATATGAAGGTCCTGTGGTCTTCGACAGAATCACATCAGAACCTACGTGCTGTGAAGACAGAGGTTCGACAAGGCTGCGTATTGGCTCCCACTTTGCTCAATATTTTTTTTTTCTTTTTTTCTCAGCACTTCTCAAAGTTGCTTTTGGTGAAACTAACCTGGGCATTCATCTATATACCAGGGCTGATGGGAGGCTTTACAACTTTTCTCTATTCAGATCCAAGAGCTTCTGAGAAGACCTGCTTGTAAATAGCCTTTTATTTGCTGACGATGCTGCATTTGTAGCCCATACTCAAGACGATCTGAAAGAGCTTGTGGATAAATTCTCTACCTCATGCAACCTCTTCTCCATGTCTACAAACGTGAAGTAGACGGTTGTCATGCCACAAGGATACACGGATCCGCCTGTCATCAAACTGGACGGCTCCTTGTCGAAGGTAGTCCATAAATTCTGCTATCTTGGTTCAATAATGACAGAAAGATCCCTGGATGACGAGATAAATGCAAGAATAGGAAAGGCTGCCAGCACTTTCGCAAAGTTCCGCACAGTAGCGTCGGACAACAAACACGTCACATTGTCGACAAAAATACTTGTGTATCAATCATGTGTGCTGAGTACTCTCCTGTATGGACTTCGTATGCCAAACAGGAACGAAAGTTCAAATGGCTCCGAGCACTATGGGACTTAACATCTGAGGTCATCAGTCCCCTAGACTTAAACCTAACTAACCTAAGGACATCACACACATCCATGCCCGAGGCAGGATTCGAACCTGTGACCGTAGCGTCGCGCTGTTCCAGACTGAAGCGCCTAGAACCGCTCGGCCCCACCGGCCGGCAGGAACGAAAGCTCAACGCCTTTCACCTGCAGTGCTTACGGAGCATCTTGGGAATATCATGGAAGGATCATGTGGTTCTGAAACTGCAAAACAACAGAGCATCACTGCCACGCCCAAGCAACGCCGCCTGCGGCGGTTACGACATCCGCATCGTATGGACTACTCCCGTCTGTCGCGGCGCACTTACTAATTGAAATAGCAGGAGCAAAGAGACCTCGTGGACGACCTTCACTACGCTTTAGGGATTGCGTCAAGCGTGATATGTGCGCATTTTATATTGACGGTGACAAGTGGGAGCAACTCGCTGACGATCGCAACAAATGGAGGAAACTGACTGCAGACGGAAGCAAGATGCACGACCAAGTGTGGCTTAACAACTTAGCTGGAAAGTGATCGCGCAGACATGAGCTTATGAGAAACCCTCCTGCTGGAGCGACTCATATTTGCCTCGATTGTGGGCGCCAAGTCGGCTCTCGCATCGGACTTCTGAGCCACCAGCAAAAAAGTCTCCAGGACGCCACTTGAATCTTTCGATGGGAAGCACCAGGCCATTAAATAATTAAATATCAGCCTTAAATTAAAATTGTTCTAGGTTTTGTTTTTCCTGCAGTGGCTCAGTGATATATGCTTGTTGTAAAACAGTGAGTCACGCAGTAACCAGTCTGTTTCAGCACACACTCGATACCGGTACCTTAAGGTTTCTCCGCAGAGTTGACTTCATTACGAGGTGCTGAGACGATTGCAGAAGCGTTTCTACGCTTCTATCACATACATCGTGAGATAAAAATTTATTATATTAGTCGTAATTTTAAAAATAAAATAAAAATAAAATAAAATTCCTCGATGTTTGTGGGCCCTCCTGAGGCCATGGATTCTTACTAGATCTCTTGTAGTGCCTGGCGTTAGAGTACATATCTGGAAGGGTGTCACATGGTAGTGTCTTTATAGTACTCCGTATCTTAAGGTCATATTGTGTGTTGCAGGGACGTGTCGTTGAGATTTCTCTAAGAGGATCATCGGTGACGAAGTTCGGGTAGAAGGGGTCCGCTCAGCCTGAGGCTGTTGGCCAAGCTGGTCCCGCTAGCGTGACGTCATGGTTCTTACGCACGGTCGCGCCGCCTGCTCTCTTGGCGTCACGCGCCCCGCGGCACTCTACTTTGTCTGTTCCGCTAACCTGTTGCTGTTGTTGTTGTGCTCCTGAGTCCACAGACTGGTTTGATGCAGCTCTCCATGCTACTCTATCCTGTGCAAGCTTCTTCATCTCCCAGTACCTACTGCAACCTATATCCTTCTGAATCTGCTTAGCGTGTTCATCTCTTGGTCTCCCTCTACGATTTTTACCCTCCACACTGCCCTTCAGTACTAAACTTGTGATCCCTTGATGCCTCAGAACATGTCCTACCAATCGATCCCTTCTTCTCGTCAAGTTATGCCACAAATTTCTCTTCTCCCTAATTCTGTTCAATACCTCCTCATTAGGTATGTGATCTACCCCATCTAATCTTGAGCATTCTTCTATAGCACCACATTTCGAAAGCTTCTATTCTCTTCTTGTCCAAACTATTTATCGTCCATGTTTCACTTCCATATATGGCTACACTCCATACAAATACTTTCAGAAACGACTTCCTGACACAAATCTATACTCAATGTTAACAAATTTCTCTTCTTCAGAAACGCTTTCCTTGCCATTGCCAGTCTACATTTTATATCCTATCTGCTTCGACCGTCATCAGTTGTTTTGTTCCCCAAATAGCAAAATTCCTTTACTACTTTAAGTGTCTCATTTCCTAATATAATTCCCTCAGCATCACCCGACTTAATTCGACTACATTCCATTATCCTCGTTTTGTTGCTGTTCATCTTATATCCTCCTTTCAAGACACTGTCCATTCCGTTCAACTACTCTTCCAAGTCCTTTGCTGTCTCTGACAGAATTACAATATCATTGGCGAACCTCAAAGTTTTTATTTCTTCTTCATGGATTTTAATTCCTACTCCAATTTTTTTTGTTTCCTTTACTGCTTGCGCAATATACCGATTGAATAACATCGGGAGAGGCTACAACCCTGTCTCACTCCCTTCCCAACCACTGCTTCCCTTTCACGCCCTTCGACTCTTATAACTGCCATCTGGTTTCTGTACAAATTGTAAATAGCCTTTCGCTCCCTGTATTTTACTCCTGCCACCTTCAGAATTTGAAAGAGAGGTTTCCAGTCAACTTTGTCAAAACCTTTCTCTAAGTCTACAAATGCTAGAAACGTAGGTTTGCCTTTCCTTGATCTATTTTCTAAGATAAGTTGTAGGTTAAGTATTGCCTCACGTGTTCCATCATTTCTACGGAATCCAAATTTGATCTTCCCCGAGGTCGGCTTCGAGCAGTTTTTCCATTCGTCTGTAAAGAATTCGTGTTAATGTTTTGCAGCAATGGCTTATTAAACTGATATTTCGATAATTTTCACATCTGTCAACACCGCTTACCTATACTGTGTACAAGTTAAGTCTCTGTACATATCGGTTTTCTAGGCACTCCATGAGTGTCAGCTTTCAGGGCTTCGTGAGGTGTCTGACAATTAACCTGGTTAAGTGGGTCCTTAGCCATTCTTATTGCCGTTCCCTTGCAACTAAGTTCATAGTTAGTAAATTAATTTTTCTTGAAAGTATATCAGGACATTTTCTTTAAAGTAGGGGAATTTAACTCAATTCCTTGCTGATTTAAAACTGCAGGGTAAGTTATCTTTTATTAAATTCAAACCGAAAATTCCTATTTTAAATACTTTGTTGAAGGACGGCTCATGTCCGCTGCTATTTGAAAGTAAGTTTTGAAATGTGTACTGTGCATTATTGGGTTCTGTGTGCTTATGTTATCCTGGGGTATTTGTATGTTGGTAATCCACCAGTCCTAAGTTATTGCTCCTGTTAAAATTGTTAATCGTTTATATTTTAAATGCTCATTCTGCTGCGCGTTACCCCTCGTCGTTAGATTCATCGACTATTTTTGCTAAACCAAAGATTTGTCAGACGTTGTTTTCTTGCTATGCTGACAGGGAAAGGGATTTAAAAAAAAAACGTATGAACTTTATCACTCTGTCCTGCATGAACTTTATGATGGAGTGGGTGCCTCTCATTAGGGGATCCACGACGATCGTCGTATTAAAGCCAAGTTGTTGACCCTTAAGCGACAACAGATGGATGGTTTATGAGTTAAGTTCCACCTACACTCTCTTGTTGAAGGTGAACTGATCTCCTTGTTCCACCTGCTACGACATAAAACTCTTAGTCGTCGCTCCTTTATTTCTTCTCTTACGGTGGATGACGAACGCCAAGTCAGTACACAAAATGAAATGGTTCGTGCTCTCCATCACTATTATGGGACCCCGTATTCTGCAGATGAGTCTGCAAAGACATTTCTGGATGATGTACTTGGTGCCCTTGATGCGAATATTACGTCCGCCCAGAACGGCGACTTTCTCGAAGAAACTCAGGTGGATGATATTTTTCATCATAATCTCCGTCCTGTATATCGCCAGGTCCGGACGGTCTACCTAAAATAATTTTATCTTCTTTCTTTATCTCCTTTGTGTGGTTCTTTCATGCAGATTATGAAAGATATTGTGAAGGGGTGACAGCTCCTGCGGATTTTAAGATGGAGAAAATGTCAGAACGAAATTTTCACTCTCCAGCGGAGTGTGCGCTGATATGAAACATGCTGGCAGATTAAAACTGTGCCGGATCGAGACTCGAACTCGGGACCATTGCCTTTCGTGAGGAAGTGCTCTATAGAACGAGCTACCCAAGCACGAGTCCGCAGTACTCGTCTCCTATCTTCCAAACTTCACAGAAGGTTCCTGCGAACCTTGCAAGATAGCACTTCAGGAAGAAAGGATATTGAAACATCCCTTTAGAAAAATTAATGAATTACTGCGCTGATAAACCTCTTACGTTATTTGATTTTCAAACAGCTGAGCAGAAGTGAACGTACTCAGGTATTTCTTTCTTTCTTTATTCCTATCAACACTAAACTGATACACAACATATGTGTGTCCATCAGAAAGAGTAAAATTATATATATATATATATATATATATATATATATATATATATATATATATATATATATATATCCGCCGCTCGTGGTCTCGCGAGCACGGCGTCCCGGGTTCGATTCCCGGCGGGGTCAGGGATTTTTCCTGCCTCGAGATGACTGGGTGTTGCTGTGTCGTCTTCATCATCATTCATCCCCATCACGGTCGGAGGAAGACAATGGCAAAACACCTCCATTAGGACCTTGCCTAGTAAAGCGGTGCGGGTCTCCCGCATCGTTCCCCTACGCTCTGTAAAGAAGCATGGGACTTCATTTCATTTCATATATATATATATATATATATATATATATATATATATATATATATATATATATATATATGATGACTTTTGAACATTATTAAGGTAAATACATTGTTTGTTCTCTATCAAAATCTTCCATTTGCTAACTATGCCGATCAGTAGTTAGTGCCTTCAGTAGTTAGAATATTTTATTTAGCTGGCAGTATTGCCGCTCGCTGTATTGCAGTAGTTCGAGTAACGAAGATTTTTGTGAGGTAAGTGATTCATGAAAGGTATAGGTTATTGTTAGTCACGACCGTTCTTTTGTAGGGATTTTTGAAAGTCAGATTGCGTTGCGCTAAAACTATTGTTGATATTGTGTGTCAGTTTAGTGATGATCAGTATAAGTAAAGGGAGAAATGTCTGAGTACGTTCAGTTTTGCTCAGCTGTTTGAAAATCAAATAACGTAAGGGGTTTACCAGCACAGTAATTCATAAATTTTTCTAAGGGGTGGTTTCATTCATTCCACAGTTTTTACTCACAAAACAGGAACAATCAAGGGATTTCAGTACCAATTTCGTGTTCGCGAGCATACTAAATTATGTGTTAGACATACGTAATTCCGGCGCATTGTAGGAACCGTGTTAGAACAGAAATACAATCTATGTTTGACGAGGGTATTATTGAGCCTGCAGTAAGCTCATACAACAATCCATTACATGTTGTTGAGAAGAAAAATACGATAAGCATCGTCGCAGACAGCTTAACCCAAGAACTTGAGCATTTGATGACTGTTTTTAAGAAAAATGGATATACCGAGAAACAGATTCGTCGGGCTATGGAGTTTGGACCATCTCTGGAGGTGTTCGAAGAGGAACATAGATCTGTGGCCTTTCTTCCTTATGCTGGAGGCTTATCGTTTAAGATTGGACGAATTTTAAGGAATTTTAACATTAAGAGTGTGTTCCGTCCACCTTCTAAGATTAGGGCTCTGCTCGGCTCTGTGAAGGATGATTTGGGACTTAGGAAAGCCGGGGTGTACAAAATTCCGTGTCAATGTGGGAAAGCTTACGTTGGCCGTTGTATTCGCACAGTGCATGACAGGTGTGTGGAACATCGCCGTCATAAGAGGCTACAACAGCCGGAAAAATCGGCGGTAGCAGAACACTGCCTAAATGAGGGACACAAAATGAAATTTGAGGAAACAGTTGTGGTTGCCAACATTTCCAGTTTTTGGAACAGTGTCTATAATGAGGCGATTGAAATTAGGTTGGCTGATAATTTAATCAACAGAGACAATGGGTTTCCTCTTAGCAAAACGTGGAATCCTGTATTATCTCGCATCAAAACTGAATGTTCTTCGGTGCGGCCTTGATTGCGATATATCGTTCCCAGCAGTGTTTCACTAAGGGCGGCGCCACCTCCCTGTTTTGGAAGGCAGAAACCGTGATGGGCGGCGCATGCGCCGTGTACTAAACGGTGGCCTATATAGGACGTCGATTTGCAACCTGGCGTCAGTTCTCAGCGGGACTCGTCACCAGAAGCAGCATTTCCTGAAGATGGCGAACAGTTGGATCGCCTAAATATCGAGTCAAGTTGATTTTAGGATCCGGCAGCAAACCCGAAGAGACTTTCAAGACTTATTACGCTGGGAAAGCCTACGTAATCACAGGTTTAATTAGTTCTAAGTTCTAGGCGATTGATGACCTCAGAAGTCAGTCGCATAGCGCTCAGAGCCATTTGAACCATTTTTGAAACTGTGCTATGAGAGTATGAAGAAACCGCGCCACTCGGGCGTCTTAGTCCTCTCTGATATTGGACGCAAGGTGCTTGCTTTATGCGTTCGACTACGACTCTCATTGTAATCACAGAAGTAAATACTGTCACGTCCAGGCCTTTCAGCACTGTGCGCTCCCCAGCATTGCTGCGTCTCTCTATGATGGTCTCCTTCATTATAAGCTGAAACGTGTAAGAGAAGTCTATCTCGCAGTGGGTGGCTGGCGTCACGTCTTTTTGTGACGGCCGATGCCGACGACCAAGTGCTTGACTGCTCGATGGAACGGGGTGGAGAGTCCGAATCCAATTAAACTGTCGTCTCCAGCCGTGTCGTGGAAAACCGTGTGGACCCACTCTCTCACTGTGGCATACACTTGGTACAGCGTGGTTAGTAATCTGATACCACCAATGAATGGTTAGAAAGCGTTGCATCTGTGACGAGCATAAATGTTGTCGGTGTACTCTCCTGGATACGTTCCAGCATTGTTTTATCTGCTGTGGCCACTTTGGTAACTGGTGCTGTCTCTCTTGCGCTACTGACATTAACCTGCAGCTTGCTTTCTCATACTTCACGCGGACGAAGGACAATAGTGTGATGTGGCTGACTGGCCACTTAGTGCACTTTGTTGTCAGTGATAATGGCGTGGATGATCGTCTGGCTTTTAGACAGTGCGTACTTACTATTTACTGGCAACGATTGCGCTTGCCTCATCTTCGGGATGACTTTGCCATCATGCTCACGCTCACCTTTGACAAACATGGCGTTGGTTAACGCCGAATGTAGGGGCCTCGCTTTCGCGTTGACTTGTATTTTGTCGGGTTTCCTGACTTCTTTTTTCCATCCATGCTACCGTTATGTTTGTTAACGTCCACTGTAATAGACGAAAAGAAGGGAAAAATTTTTAAAAAAGTGTGATGGCATCTCAATGACAGGCAGTGGGACACGTCGTGGCCTGGCCTCGGGATTCGACACCTGCCCGTGTAGTCGAAAAAAATGGTTCAAATGGCTCTGAGCACTATGGGGCTTAACATCTGAGGTCATCAGTCCCCTAGAACTTAGAACTACTTAAACCTTACTAACCCAAGGACATAACACACATCCATGATGGAGGCAGGATTCGAACCTGCGACCGTAGCGGCCGCGTGGTTCCAGACTGACGCACCTAGAACTGCTCGGCCACAGCGGCCGGCCCGTATCGTCACCACCGGCCTGTAGCTGACGGCCAACATTATTGCCTGTTTAACGTTCGATTTCTTAATTCTGTAAGAAAAGAGGGAAAAAAGTGGATAGAACACCCGATAAAAAAAAGTTGCTAACATATTTGGCTGTAAAAAAAAGGAAAAAGTAATTAAAAAAGCAATCTATGAAGCTAGTTTCGGCCACCAGTCTTTTCGCAGGCTTTGGATCGAACCCACTTCTGCCAAAGGTCTCATGCTTCCTGTGTGGAAGACAAGAGCGCTCATCATCTGCAAAGGATACAGCGCAGCAAAGCGCAAGTGTCTTTTTTGTGAATCGTAATACCACAGTTGGTGCAACAACAGGTTTCATCGATGCTGTTTGGATTCACGACTTCTGGCGTTCGTCATCACGAAATACGTCCGGAGTATGCCGTGCTACAAAGTGAAAAAGTGAATTTCTTAAAACTGACGTCATCTAGCGGGCAGGTGATTACCACGTTCCGTGGAGGAAAACCTGTGTCGTTTAGAGAAAGAGAGAGAGAAAAGAAAGTGGTCTAAGGGTTAAGCTCGCTGTTAGTAGCGGTGGGACAAGGACGTCGTGCCTGTGTCCCGCCTGTAAGCGTACCGCGCGCACGATTGTTTTCCTGTTTACCTCCCGCTGCGGCGAGTGACACGCGTCGGTGTCTCGGTAGTGCCATGGCGCACTCGTACCGCAAGTCCACAATTAAGATCACATTTCAAGCGGACTACGCAAGACCTCGAGCACTTGACATTGAACGTTTCATCCGAGAAGAACTTTATATTGCCCCTTATATCACTGCAGCAGCATTTACATAGCTTATGTAATCAAAGACCAAATTTTGTTTATTACGTACAATACTCCAACAGAACAAGTAGTCCTGTCACGGAAAAGCCACCACGTATAACACTCCTGTCTGCTACCGCTGTACCATAACCTTAAAGTTGTAAGCAGGTCTGAAATAAAACTATCTTGTTAAAGCAATTATGGTATAAAGCAACAGAGCAGTGTTACCCTCTGAGAGGAATTTTGTTATGTTGACCGTGTTGTACCTAACGGAGGTGGCTTATCGGAAGTGAAAGTCAGAATTACGTAAATATTTGAACAGTAATAAACAATATTTTTGACTAGCTATACTGTTTAAAGAATAAGGAAAACGGTCGCCAGCCTAATTAGGCAAGAGGAAGATTAACGTTCTCGTTTCAGAAAGTAGGTATGAGTAACTTTAACGGACAAACACAACCTATACTTGGCCACATGCGAGTGCAATGAACTCTGACACATACATATGTTTCCGGTAAGATTGAAGCTAACAGCTAGAGCAGCACAAACTATTCGCAAAAATATAACAGATAACGAAACACACTATTACTTTCAGAGCTTATTCAAACTGAATGGTCTTTATAACGTTACTATTAATATTCACTGCAGAATCATTAATTAGATATAGGTTCAGGATTATTGTTCAAACATTTTCCTAGCTGACATAAAATTATAAATGTAGTTCACTGTAAAATTATGAACTGATCACAGGGTAAGTCTCTCTCAACTAAATACTTTTCTATTAAAAATGAAGGTTATGTGGAACTCATCAACAGGTTACTTCTCACTGTTTTTTGAATAAAGAAATTAATGTTTTCATAGATAGTGGTGGCTCAAAATGGTTCAAATGGCTCTGAGCACTATGGGACTTAACTGCTGTGGTCATCAGTCCCCTAGAACTTAGAACTACTTAAACCTAACTAACCTAAGGACATCACACACATCCATGCCCGAGGCAGGATTCGAACCTGCGACGGTAGCGGTCACGCAGTTCCAGACTGAAGCGCCTTTAACCGCACGGCCACACCGGCCGGCTCATAGATAGTGGTCTTCCCATTACTTGTTACTTAGCATTAACACAATAGACAAACTGTGGATCCTGTTATACTATTAATATGCACTTCCAATACACAAGAGAGACAAACACTTGGCAAACGAGTATATAACCTTCCATAAATGCAATTCACGACTTTTACTACAGTGAGACACAATGTTGACAAATTTGCAAGATACTGACTCACCTTCTGCGATTTACAACAGGCAGCAATGTGATCATTTACTAAGCAAAACTTTATAAGCCTCAGTCTTAAGAACTTTTAATTTTGAAGTTGGCAACAACACTTTAATAAGCAGTTTTAATAGGAAAATTATTTTCAGTAAGCATCATTTACTGTAACTCACTCTCTTGCCACATTAATTTTAACTTTCTTTTTACTATGTTCAAGAGGCATTAATTAGCAAAACACTGGTCTTTAATGTTCTTTCAGTAGGGACACTCGGTAATCACTTTAGTTCAAACGGAGAGGAACCTGAGAGGTGTTATGATAAAGAAAAAATTAAGGTAGGTACATAAATTCAGTTATGTTACCTTATATTTGTGCACACTAAATCGCCCAATAAGCTGATCCTTCACTGTACATTATTCTAGTACTCTTTTACAGTGATTGCGCAATGTGGTGGCAAGTGCTTGTTGGTAGGTGGATTTGCAGACAGAATTGCTGGACTCTAGCCCTTCTTGGTGGCGATGATGAATACCATTTCCAGAATCTTTCCAGCTATTTATCCATCCATCCGAGGCATTGGAAAGTAGCAGAAAAAGCCTCTCTCGGAACCAGCACAATATGCAACATTTACATGGCCGTGCACAGTTTGGTATCTCATCCCCGACTGACTCTCAGTTCCACCTTTTCTACTTAGGCCAACCACACGTTGCGCGCGCTACACAGTTCCGTTCCCGAGGGGAACCACAACAACTTTTACATACAGAATAACTAAGAACCCTAAGTGAGGATCAGCAGTTTACATAATAGTAACCAAATACATTAAATAAAACAGAACATTTGCACATATTGACATTTCTACAAAAAATTATTCACACAGAAATTAAAATTATATACATTAAGTTTTGTTCCCTCCAAATGGGACAAAGAATGTAAATGACAGATATACTACATTGCATAGAATCAAGCCACGACATCAAAGTTTTAAACAAAAATTGTATACTCTTTGTATACAGTTTTGTGTTATCTATTCAATCAAACACATTTACAAAAGCTCAACGATGTACCATTAAATAAAACAAAAGGCAAAATAAATCAGTAGAGTATTAGAGCTATGGTGTTACAACCACAAGACATCATTGGGATCTACTTTTCTATAACAAACAGTGTTGTATACAGAAAACTAATCAATGTAGAGGCGTGCACTGATGCTGTGTCCCGACACACTCATGGACTTAAATTTAAACATCCTGATGGCCACATAGGATCTGTAACGATCGACCACGCTGGATTAGGCCTTCGCACTCTGAGGGTCTTCGAGCTGCCATTCAAAGTCCCTCCAGATGTTGTGGTGACAGCTTTCAAGCCGTACGGCAACGTGCTAAGCCACCTGGCTGAAAAATGGAAAAGGCTTGAGACATACCCCGTCTTAAACGGATTGCGACAAATTAAGATTGCACTGACGAAGCATGTACCATCCTATTTAGTAATTGGAGGCTCCAGGGCCATTGTCATGCACGAAGGAAGGACAACCGCGTACTTCCGCCGGCTGTGGCCAGGAAGGACATGTCTGATCGACCTGTACTCAACGCCGACTGACTCAGACACCAGTTGGTGAAGTTCCATCCCCAGCAACACTTCATTTCCCATCACGTATGCAACGGCCGCAACCGCAACAGCTTTTCCCGCCCAGGATCGAAACACCATACTGCATGCAGTCAATGGTTGATGACAGTGTTGCGGACACCATATCTCCCTCCATGACGTCATCGGTAGACTTGCCTGAAGACAGTGATCAATTGTGCCACCAAGACGAGCCCAAAGAGAAGATGGAAGTAGAAACAGAAATTGTCCCGACTTCTGCCTTCCTGCCAATGGAGATCGCATAAGACGATTGCCTCCCGCACTCTGACACAGAACATGTCCGAAAACAACTGTCCCCACGAAAGCACAAGAAACGGCGCCGTACGCCAGCCGATGATCACCTGCTTCGGATGTGTGACCCGGATGAAGAACCGGCGTCAGATGACACACAGGACTCTACCACCACAACCCGCCCGTCCCGTCACGATGTTACGGCGAAAACAAATCCTGAGCCTCAGACTAACAACACCACTTCTACATCTACATCTACATCTACATTGATACTCCGCAAGCCACCCAACGGTGTGTGGCGGAGGGCACTTTACGTGCCACTGTCATTACCTCCCTTTCCTGTTCCAGTCGCGTATGGTTCGCGGGAAGAACGACTGTCTGAAAGCCTCCGTGCGCGCTCTAATCTCTCTAATTTTACATTCGTGATCTCCTCGGGAAGTATAAGTAGGGGGAAGCAATATATTCGATACCTCATCCAGAAACGCACCCTCTCGAAACCTGGCGAGCAAGCTAGTCCGCGATGCAGAGCGCCTCTCTTGCAGAGTCTGCCACTTGAGTTTATTAAACATCTCCGTAACGCTATCACGGTTACCAAATAACCCAGTGACGAAACGCGCCGCTCTTCTTTGGATCTTCTCTATCTCCTCCGTCAACCCGACCTGGTACGGATCCCACACTGATGAGCAATACTCAAGTATAGGTCGAACGAGTGTTTTGTAAGCCACCTCCTTTGTTGATGGACTACATTTTCTAAGCACTCTCCCAATGAATCTCAACCTGGTACCCGCCTTACCAACAATTAGTTTTATATGATCATTCCACTTCAAATCGTTCCGTACGCATACTCCCAATTATTTTACAGAAGTAACTGCTACCAGTGTTTGTTCCGCTATCATATAATCATACAATAAAGGATCCTTCTTTCTATGTATTCGCAATACATTACATTTGTCTATGTTAAGGGTCAGTTGCCACTCCCTGCACCAAGTGCCTATCCGCTGCAGATCTTCCTGTATTTCGCTACAATTTTCTAATGCAGCAACTTCTCTGTATACTACAGCATCATCCGCGAAAAGCCGCATGGAACTTCCGACACTATCTACTAAGTCATTTATATATATTGTGAAAAGCAATGGTCCCATAACACTCCCCTGTGGCACGCCAGAGGTTACTTTAACGTCTGTAGACGTCTCTCCATTGATAACAACATGCTGTGTTCTGTTTGCTAAAAACTCTTCAATCCAGCCACACAGCTGGTCTGATATTCCGTAGGCTCTTACTTTGTTTATCAGGCGACAGTGCGGAACTGTATCGAACGCCTTCCGGAAGTCAAGAAAAATAGCATCTACCTGGGAGCCTGTATCTAATATTTTCTGGGTCTCATGAACAAATAAGGCGAGTTGGGTCTCACACGATCGCTGTTTCCGGAATCCATGTTGATTCCTACATAGTAGATTCTGGGTTTCCAGAAATGACATGATACGCGAGCAAAAAACATGTTCTAAAATTCTACAAGAGATCGACGTAAGAGATATAGGTCTATAGTTTTGCGCATCTGCTCGACGACCCTTCTTGAAGACTGGGACTATCTGTGCTCTTTTCCAATCATTTGGAACCCTCCGTTCCTCTAGAGACTTGTGGTACACGGCTGTTAGAAGGGGGGCAAGTTCTTTCGCGTACTCTGTGTAGAATCGAATTGGTATCCCGTCAGGTCCAGTGGACTTTCCTCTATTGAGTGATTCCAGTTGCTTTTCTATTCCTTGGACACTTATTTCGATGTCAGCCATTTTTTCGTTTGTGCGAGGATTTAGAGAAGGAACTGCAGTGCGGTCTTCCTCTGTGAAACAGCTTTGGAAAAAGGTGTTTAGTATTTCAGCTTTACGCGTGTCATCCTCTGTTTCAATGCCATCATCATCCCGTAGTGTCTGGATATGCTGTTTCGAGCCACTTACTGATTTAACGTAGGACCAGAACTTCCTAGGATTTTCTGTCAAGTCGGTACATAGAATTTTACTTTCGAATTCAATGAACGCTTCACGCATAGCCCTCCTTACGCTAACTTTGACATCGTTTAGCTTCTGTTTGTCTGAGAGGTTTTGGCTGCATTTAAACTTGGAGTGGAGCTCTCTTTGCTTTCGCAGTAGTTTCCTAACTTTGTTGTTGTACCACGGTGGGTTTTTCCCGTCCCTCACAGTTTTACTCGGCACGTACCTGTCTAAAACGCATTTTACGATTGCCTTGAACTTTTTCCATAAACACTCAACATTGTCAGTGTCGGAACAGAAATTTTCGTTTTGATCTGTTAGGTAGTCTGAAATGTGCCTTCTATTACTCTTGCTAAACAGATAAACCTTCCTCCCTTTTTTTATATTCCTATTAACTTCCATATTCAGGGATGCTGCAACGGCCTTATGATCACTGATTCCCTGTTCTGTACATACAGATTCGAAAAGTTCGGGTCTGTTTGTTATCAGTAGGTCCAAGATGTTATCTCCACGAGTCGGTTCTCTGTTTAATTGCTCGAGGAAATTTTCGGATAGTGCGCTCAGTATAATGTCACTCGATGCTCTGTCCCTACCACCCGTCCTAAACATCTGAGTGTCCCAGTCTATATCTGGTAAATTGAAATCTCCACCTAAGACTATAACATGTTGAGAAAATTTATGTGAAATGTATTCCAAATTTTCTCTCAGTTGTTCTGCCACTAATGCTGCTGAGTCGGGAGGTCGGTAAAAGGAGCCAATTATTAACCTAGTTCGGTTGTTTAGTGTAACCTCCACCCATAATAATTCACAGGAACTATCCACTTCTACTTCACTACAGGATAAACTACTACTAACAGCGATGAACACTCCACCACCGGTTGCATGCAATCTATCCTTTCTAAACACCGTGTGTACCTTTGTAAAAATTTCGGCAGAATTTATCTCTGGCTTAAGCCAGCTTTCTGTACCTATAACGATTTCAGCTTCGGTGCTTTCTATCAGCGCTTGAAGTTCCGGTACTTTACCAACGCAGCTTCGACAGTTGACAATTACAATACCGATTGCTGCTTGGTCCCCGCATGTCCTGACTTTGCCCCGCACCCGTTGAGGCTGTTGCCCTTTCTGTACTTGCCCAAGGCCATCTAACCTAAAAAACCGCCCAGCCCACGCCACACAACCCCTGCTACCCGTGTAGCCGCTTGTTGCGTGTAGTGGACTCCTGACCTATCCAGCGGAACCCGAAACCCCACCACCCTATGGCGCAAGTCGAGGAATCTGCAGCCCACACGGTCGCAGAACCGTCTCAGCCTCTGATTCAGACCCTCCACTCGGCTCTGTACCAAAGGTCCGCAGTCAGTCCTGTTGACGATGCTGCAGATGGTGAGCTCTGCTTTCATCCCGCTAGCGAGACTGGCAGTCTTCACCAAATCAGATAGCCGCCGGAAGCCAGAGAGGATTTCCTCCGATCCATAGCGACACACATCATTGGTGCCGACATGAGCGACCACCTGCAGATGGGTGCACCCTGTACCCTTCATGGCATCCGGAAGGACCCTTTCCACATCTGGAATGACTCCCCCCGGTATGCACACGGAGTGCACATTGGTTTTCTTCCCCTCTCTTGCTGCCATTTCCCTAAGGGGCCCCATTACGCGCCTGACGTTGGAGCTCCCAACTACCAGTAAGCCCACCCTCTGCGACTGCCCGGATCTTGCAGACTGAGGGGTAACCTGCTACTGAACACGCGCGTGAGTGCTCTAATGACAGCACTAATCAACTAATCAACTGAGAGGGTGTCTGCCGTAGCATCCCGAACGAGATAGAGGCGTTTCGCGCAGTCGTTATTGCAAGTCATATCACAAAAAAATCACTTTGTTAGCAGCAAGTTGGCAAGCCCAGTGGCAGTGATGCGAGCAATTCAAACTCTGATCGGACTTATAACGATGATCTCGAAGGCTTCAGGTGGAGATCGTAGCAAATGAATCTCAAGTCGTCTTGTTTAGTGACAGGAAGAAGTGTTTCATCGGCAGTGATGTGGGCAATTCAAATGTTGGTCGGATGTATGATGGTGATCTCGAAGGTTTCGCGTAGAGATTGTAGCATACAAATGTCAGCACATCTTCAGTGTGGGAAAAGTGTTACGGCCTGGAATTGAATCAGGGACCGTCTGGAAGTTAGGCAAATGTCATAAACCGCTACGCCACGATAACCGCTGTTCCACAGTCTGCTTCACAGCCAACTTGTAGCGAGCGTACCATTTTAGCTTAAAAATCCAATACAAGCAGTACTTGCACAGCTAACATCGTAAGGCGGCAAGAACTATGCCCCTTACATGAAGTCATTAAAGATCACCGAATTCACGTTGAGCGAACAGTAGGGCTGAACAAAAATGACTGACAAGGCACAATGCACCTTGTAGAGGGTATAGTATGGACGTATTGGAATATTTAATGTTGGGTGACGGTTTTAAAGTAATTCACGCAACGTGAAAACTTTGTGGAAACGCGTCGATTTACTGGAGGCTAGTTTATCCCAAGGAAAGTATTCAAGAGTTGACCGCGGCCGGGTGGCGGCGCGCAGCTGGGGAGCGGCGAAGGGAAGCGACAATAGGCAGCTTATGGTGACTCAAACTCTGAGAAAGCGGTAATGGGGCGCAGCCCCCAGCTGCTTTAAGATGAGTGACAGTGAGGGGGTGGTTGACCCCATGCTGGTGTACCGAGAAGCAGAAGGAGAACTTGTACGCCTGTTGCTAAATGTCCGTCATCCCGTTTTCAGTGAAACATGCGAGAAAGCCGCGCAAAGCTATGGTGGAGCAGTCAACAGAGGCCGAAATATGTGTGTTCGTGACTATAGCAACTTCATGCTGAATTCACAGTCTGCAGAGTCTGAAGTAAATCAGGTGAAGAGTGACAGAATGAAATACGCCGGCCTCCGATGAGAATGTAGGACCAAGGCATTTGAACTACTCTCCTGGGAGTCAGAATTTCGGAAAAATCGGTGTTTTATGCAGATGCTAACCTTGATGGGTGGCCTGGGAGGAGCTAAATAGCAGAAGTTGGGAGGAAGGGAAATTTTGTGGGAATTTGTTCACTTCCCAGAGCAGGCATTGGTCGGCACTGGGAAGCGATGCATAATTAATGTGACTAGTGCTGCAATTGGCGTAAGTGATTTTGCTGGAGGGGAAGCCAAGGCAAAGAGTGGACTGGCAGAAGTCTCTGTAGAGGTCTTCTGTTCCCAGCTTGCCTAGAGTGCGGACGTGGCGTTCTTTACTCAACTTGCCTGAGAGAGAGTGAGCATCTCTACAGTTTAGGACTTAGCAAACAGAATGATTGAGCTAGGAGATAGAAAGTTTTCGTTCAGCTATGTACTGAGCAAGATAGCTAGGAGTGAATAGATGAGTGCAGCCTTGCAGCACCACAAGGCCGGCCAACGACCTCACAACGACGACGCCCGCCACACTGAATTCGTTGATATTGCGCCCGTTCCGGCTTGAGTTAGGCCACTGATTAATTTGTTGGATCACGCCGGCAAAGTTTCCACGAGGGTTTCATGGGCCATGTATTGTACACTCCTGGAAATTGAAATAAGAACACCGTGAATTCATTGTCCCAGGAAGGGGAAACTTTATTGACACATTCCTGGGGTCAGATATATCACATGATCACACTGACAGAACCACAGGCACATAGACACAGGCAACAGAGCATGCACAATGTCGGCACTAGTACAGTGTATATCCACCTTTCGCGGCAATGCAGGCTGCTATTCTCCCATGGAGACGATCGTAGAGATGCTGGATGTAGTCCTGTGGAACGGCTTGCCATGCCATTTCCACTTGGCGCCTCAGTTGGACCAGCGTTCGTGCTGGACGTGCAGACCGCGTGAGACGACGCTTCATCCAGTCCCAAACATGCTCAATGGGGCACAGATCCGGAGATCTTGCTGGCCAGGGTAGTTGACTTACACCTTCTAGAGCACGTTGGGTGGCACGGGATACATGCGGACGTGCATTGTCCTGTTGGAACAGCAAGTTCCCTTGCCGGTCTAGGAATGGTAGAACGATGGGTTCGATGACGGTTTGGATGTACTGTGCACTATTCAGTGTCCCCTCGACGATCACCAGTGGTGTACGGCCAGTGTAGGAGATCGCTCCCCACACCATGATGCCGGGTGTTGGCCCTGTGTGCCTCGGTCGTATGCAGTCCTGATTGTGGCGCTCACCTGCACGGCGCCAAACACGCATACGACCATCATTGGCACCAAGGCAGAAGCGACTCTCATCGCTGAAGACGACACGTCTCCATTCGTCCCTCCATTCACGCCTGTCGCGACACCACTGGAGGCGGGCTGCACGATGTTGGGGCGTGAGCGGAAGACGGCCTAACGGTGTGCGGGACCGCAGCCCAGCTTCATGGAGACGGTTGCGAATGGTCCTCGCCGATACCCCAGGAGCAACAGTGTCTCTAATTTGCTGGGAAGTGGCGGTGCGGTCCCCTACGGCACTGCGTAGGATCCTACGGTCTTGGCGTGCATCCGTGCGTCGCTGCGTTCCGGTCCCAGGTCGACGGGCACATGCACCTTCCGCCGACCACTGGCGACAACATCGATGTACTGTGGAGACCTCACGCCCCACGTGTTGAGCAATTCGGCGGTACGTCCACCCGGCCTCCCGCATGCCCACTATACGCCCTCGCTCAAAGTCCGTCAACTGCACATACGGTTCACGTCCACGCTGTCGCGGCATGCTACCAGTGTTAAAGACTGCGATGGAGCTCCGTATGCCACGGCAAACTGGCTGACACTGACGGCGGCGGTGCACAAATGCTGCGCAGCTAGCGCCATTCGACGGCCAACACCGCGGTTCCTGGTGTGTCCGCTGTGCCGTGCGTGTGATCATTGCTTGTACAGCCCTCTCGCAGTGTCCGGAGCAAGTATGGTGGGTCTGACACACTGGTGTCAATGTGTTCTTTTTTCCATTTCCAGGAGTGTAGAATTCTTCTCGCACTTCGCATTACACCTGGGTCAGTCGATAAGAATTAATTTTCATTTATCATGTTTTACTCCACATAAACGCAATTTATTCCCACTGCCTGTTAGGAGGGTCATGTAATGTGATGATTGAAGGTCGTGAGTCAAAATAAATTTGTGCTAATCGACTGCATGTGTTTTCAATCAAGTGTTACAAGGTATATGCAGCGCATCCACATATGACGTGGCTTACTGCAATAGAATCAGACAGAAGCAGGAAAATGGAGTTACTGCCTGGGATCGAAACGGGAACTTTCAGCATCAGCAGCAGATGTGGTAACTACTACACTATGGAAAGAACGGACGTGATGACTCCAATATTGTCCAAATTGGCTTCAGTGCACTCCAGCACATGTCTGTCATAGCATCCCGAAAGAGATAGCGCCGGTTTGCGAAGTCGTTATTGCAAGTCATATCAGCAAAAACAATCACTTTGTTAGCAGCAGGTAGTGCAAACTAAGCGGTAGTGATGTTGTGGTACTTGTGCAACGAATCCATATGGAGCAGATCCATACATGATGTGGCTCACTGGAGTAGAATTAGACATAGGCAGGAAAATCGTGTTCATGTACAGTATCGAAACTGGGACCTTCTGCACGTGAAGCAGCCGTGATAACCACTACACAATGGAAACGGTGGGCACAATAACTCCAAACTAGTGCACTGGCACAAGCCTCAGCATCTCCCCGTTTGTGCACGCAACCCTTGTAGATAGTACTTTTGACTGCCTGTAACCTGTCCTAGCTAAGACCTCAATCGGCCTTCGGGTGGTCGGGCACTTGTCTGCCGTATCATCCAGAACGAGACAGCGCCATTTCGCGCAGTCGTTATTGCAAGTCATATCAGCAAAATAAGCACTCCTTTTTTTTCAGAAGGCATTGCGAGCCCAGCGGCAGTGATGCGAGCAATTCAAATACTGGTCAGATGTATGAGGGTGATTTCGAAGGCTTTGGGCAGAGATAGTAGCAAATGAATGTCACTATACCTTGCTAAGTCTTGAGGAAGTGCTTCCGCTCACAGTTGAACCAGGGAACCCCCACGTGCCAAAATTACAAGGACCCCCTACGTGCTAAAAATCCAATAAATGCAGTACTTGCACAATGAGGTATACGCAGCAAATCCACAAATGATGTGGTTCACTGCAATATAAGTCTCCTGTAAACCAAGCTGAAGTGTCCGCCATCTTTGTCCCAAAGTATTGCCTACTGCTGCGTGTTTATATACGATTCTCGATAGCCATGGAGTATTTTCATTGAATCTAGAGAAGAATACATATTGAAAATGGGTGGCTGCTAAGCTGTGAACTGCAGTAACATTGCAAAAATGGTTTTCCCATGTTCAGTTTTCCGAGAGACCCTGACCGAAGAGAAAGATGGGCCATAATTGCTGCTGAGAGAATTGGGAACCAGGACCTGGCGCTCAGTTGTGTATGGGAAGTTTATGTTAATGAAAGTAGTTATAAACCTGAAAACTATTCTATAAAATTACGTTTTTCGCTCCAGTCGAAGACTATGCTGCAGCTGTTGGTCTCAAAATTTTTCGAGGCCTGAGAATTTTTGGAAGTAGCAAAATGAAGAGGAATTCATTATGGTGACTTTTTGTATTTTTCAGCAACACTTGAAAATGGCTATACAGCCTAAACTGCAATGTGTAAAATAAAATACAGTCATTGGCGAAAATGATATCCTTCAAAAATATTTATTGTTTTGTATTTGTATGTCGTTATCATAAATATGCATACATACACAAACTGAATAATAATACTTAAACTCATGTCTTATATAGGTACAGAATGACGAATGACAATTAAGGTATTTTTATAGTGGATTGGTTGTTACGCAAAAGTAACATACGGTAATCTTCAATAAAGAGTTTTGACCATAACTCAACAAGCAACAATTATTGTGTGTTTATAACAAAGCGACTTAATAGCAGTATGAATTCTATATCATGTCTTTAATCAAAAAATATTGATCATGTATGCCCAAGATTGTCCCACGTTTTGACAGCTCGTATCAAATGTTTTTCTATATCCACAAACTCAAAGACAAAAACGCAGTCGGCCCTCTGTAAAGTTTTGCCACAGTATTAATATTGCGCCTTGATACTCAAAAACGACCTTACTTGCTTTCTGCATGAACAATGTGTGAATACTGATTGCTCTGTAAGTAATGTGATGTTAACAGAAACTTTGATAAGAAAATTGTCTAAAATACTTGCAAAACTTGTGAAAAAAGGGCACCTGAAAAATTATTGAAAAACAATTCTAAGGAAAGCACGAAAAGTGTCTTTAAACGTAATTGTCTTTTAGAATGGTTTTCGTCCTGTATAACAGTCATTTTGGAGTCACTAAGGACAGAACAATTTGAGCTATGATGATAGTATGATAAACGAAAGATGCATTTATGATATTTTAGGATCTCATCTTCTGTGGTTACTTGCAGTCTGTCAACAATTCTCTCAAGGGTGAAAGGAGGGAGAATACAGAATGAATTTAGTATATTGTGTCAAATGGAAATGAGTACTCGTCAATAGTAGTGTTTATAATAAACACAAAATCTGCACATGAATTTGAATATGGGAAAAATGCTGAAAACATTTACACCATCTGGAACATTCCTGTTCGCACCCCACTTTAGTAAGAGGCTGTGTAAACGTATATCTAGACTACAGGATGCATGAAATTGACAAACCCAAAGGAGTAGATTAACCAGACTGCAAAATAAATGTCACTTACAGTATATTTATTTAATAATATTAATATTTCCAAAGGACATAAGTTGTTTCAGAAAATAATTTTTCAGAAACACACCAATACAAAAAATCACACTCAGTCTCTTCGGATGCTGGAGTGACACTAGAGCTATTAATGAGAACCACTTTTTTGAAAATACAGTATATTGTTTTGCTGTGTTATAGGTACAGAATACTGTTAAGTGCACTTGGAACCACAACCACCTCAATGCAATTTTAACCTTTGTGACTATTTTGGCTAAATTTTTCATCTTTGGTGCTCCTAAAACTATTATTTTTATTGCTTGATTGGTGTGACAGTACTAAACACATGTACTGTTTGGATTAACAAAAAGTGACTATTTGTAATGGATGACACACACACACAATTTAGAATGCCGGTAATCACTTTATTTACACAATAAAAAGTAGGCTGTATGTTTCTCCAAATAATATCTTCTCTATCATTTAGTAATATAGTACATGTTTTACACTAATAATACATATCTGTTTCAGGCTCATTTTGAAGAGTCACAGTTTGAGAACAACAGACTTGAAAAAGGTTAAGCCAACAGTTGTGTCAACTATATTTGATGTACCAAATCCTCCAAAGTTACTAACCAGTAAGCGGAAGAAGGGCCAGGGACTCCTTAAGAAAGAAACGATTTTTCACAACTATGCAAAATCATCCCTAGAGGTAATTTTTAACTTTGGTTTTATTTTCAGTCCGTTGAGATAATAGAAAATGGCCCTGCCGCATGTGCACAACCTGCTGAAATTATTCCAAAAAATATAGACACTGGTGTAAGTTTTATCTTATATTATTTCATTGCATTCTGTAGCTATCCCGTTACAACCTGAAGATTTTTGAAAAAGTGATTTCATTTCCCAATGCTTTTCCATATTTGTTTAGCTTTAAATGTTACTAGAAAACTAAGAAAAAATTTTGCAGTTCAAAATTTTTTGGGGGGGCGGGGGGGCGGTACTGTCATGATCGTGAGGGTAAATATGAATACAAAATACTTTAGAGAATGCAACATGTATTGTGCTTGTAAATCTTTACAAAAATGTACAAAACTCTTGTTGTAGCAGTTTTAAATGAATGTTTGCCTTCTTTGTTTCTATTTGGGAGGAACATGAAAGTCCTTAAAACATGTCTTGTCCTTCGACAGGCACAAGTATACGTTACACTTTTTGCACCGCATTTTGCTGCAACTTTTGCATGGCTCGTATCTGCAAGTGCGTGGTGCTGGCATATCATCAGAAATTGGAAAATGTTCATATCCATCATAGTACTTGTCACTGCATGGAAGATTTGCAGGTTGATTAAAGACTTTAGACCTTTTGGCTGCAGGAAGTGCATCTCCTTCTTGTTCAGTCTCACTGTCACTTAAACCCTCCTATCCTCAGGTAGAACTGCAAGCAGTCCTTCTGCTACCTAGAAATATAGAATAATATCAAATAACATAACTTCAAATATCTATATCAAATAACACAATATCAAATAACATTAATGTAAACATAAAATAATGTGGTATTGCAAATTATCCATTACCTCTCATTTGAAGTGAAGCAAATCTTTCTGTTCTTTTCTTGGAATATTGTTCCCTTTGATGCTTCTCATGTATTAGTTCCATTCATTTACCACAGCAAGGTCCACAAAGTACAAAATTACTTTCCACGACCATTTCATAGTTCTGAACCAGGCTCTGTAGCATTCCATCTGCTGGTCACAAACGTCAACTCCACCCATGTTTTGATTATATTTGCACACCACAGAAGGACAATCGACTTCAATGTGTTTGTTATCAATTTTGGACCAACGTTGCACAGGCTCAGTCGGTGTGGAGCCACAGCAGTTTGAAGCCATGATTACTTTGTTGCTGTCTTTCCATTCTACAACTACTGAAACACAGTTTTCAGCACCATGTTCTATACTCTGCCCATGAACCCTCTTACTTGCGTCAGTGAGAGGCAAGCCCTTTAGTCTGTTGGCCATTATTGTTCCACTTCCACAGAGCTTCATTTCAGTCAATTTCTCCAGTAAAGGCAATGACGTAAAATATCTACCAAAGTAGATGAAGCTTTCTTGAGGTAAAGTTTGTGTCAATCTTAATATCACAGAAGGGCCTAATCCAAACTCGTTAGTCTGTAGAGTAGTTGAATCACCTTGATATATTTCAAAGTCTAATACAAGACAAGCAGATGTAGTAAGTACAAAGTTCTTTAATCCAACTGGTCGAGATTTGTTTTTTACAAAGTGCCTCAGTGGGCAGCGACCTGTAAATGGTATCATTTGTTCATAAACTGAATAAGTAACATGATCCTGTGGAAGACTCAGGCACGCATTTCTTATTGCATCAAGAACTGGCTGTACTTTCCACAGTTTATTATTATTATCTGGGGCAGAGGAAGCATCAACCACGTGAAAAGCATTTCTGAGTGCCAGAAACCTGTCTCTTGACATGATTCTCGAAACTGGAGTATAGCCATACTCAGTGCTCAGTGCTCCAGTTTGATGCAACCCATAATCAGGTTGACAGCTATAAATTTCTTAAGTTTTGTTGCATCTGTTTTAATGCTTTTTCCATGCTTCCACACAGTATACGATTCGTATGTTCTTCAGCAATCTTAAAGACTTCATCTGCAAAATATGTGGTAAAATACTGGAGAGGAGTACACAATGGATCTGTAAACAGAAAAGAAAATTGATTTGAAAACAGAACAAACAGCTTACAATGGACCAAATTCTCATTTACAGAACAAAATATATTACAGTAACCCAGAGAGAAGGCGTATATTTTACCTGCATTCTAGAAAAGTTCAATGGTCCTGGGTGATGCTTAGCTTTAAATAATTTTTTCTTCCACAGATATTTTCCGCCTAATAGGTTTTTCTACTTTATAACTTTTGGAGAACTGAGAGTGTCTACTTTCAGTTGATTATTATTCCTTGACGATTCTGATGCAGTTTGAACTGGTATTTCATCTGTATCGAAATCAGAACTCGATACACCAATATTTTCTGCCACAAACGAATCTTCAGAATCGTGTTCATCACTTACTTCTAAGTCTGATGCATCAAGCAACTACAAAATATCTTCCTCAGTAAGTCGCTTCATTCTCTAAAAATGTTCCAATACATTACACCATATAGATTGCATTAATCAGCATGCAAGAATGCGAAAAAAGGTAGTAGAGTAAAACTAACGTCAATAAGTCAAAACTGCGGCAACGCCTAACCCTCGCGAATGTGATGGTGGAGACACTTTCGAGCACCACAGCCGCAATAATCACGCAAAATGGATATTTCGATAATACACAAATTATTTGAGATGTCTAGAAACAGACTGAATCCAAACAATTCCTCAGAATCACACGCAAACACAACTGCTACACGTCATGCAACGACACCGGAAGACAAAGAAGCCGGCCAAAACAGCAGAGTGGACGGAGCTGCGATCTAGTGGCGTTCGGCGGTACTTCATGAACCAAAGTAGCCCTCACGATCGTTCGTTCCCGGCTGCAGTTGCATTCTAGCTCCAGGGAACAAAAAGTATGAAGTCAGTCCAGACCCTCACGATCATGGGGGTAGGGGCCTAAAGGGCTATAATAACTCTTCAATACGCTGGTTAGGAGTTTCATGCCGCAATACTTCGCAATTGTAATATTTGATTTTTTTCAATATCCATTTATTATGGTTCTCCCATTATTTGAACTCGCTCTTATATTTCAGAATAGTTGCACATAACATATAAAAATTACCTGTTAAAATGACATGAATTAAACAGTTAATGCATGGGATGAATGAATTCCATCCCAGATTTACACTTATTCATTACATTCTAGTATGTGACTTTCATTCTCATACAATATAATAATAAATGCTCCTTCGTTTTCAGGGTCATGCTGATGACACTAGTGTGGCTGCATTAAATGAGGAAATTACAGTTTTGAAAAGAGAGAACGCTTCCTTAAAAACTGAGTTAGAAGTACAAAATAAAAGCATGCTGAAATTTTTATCTGCAGAGCAGATTGAAATGGCAAAAACTGAGAGACATTCAATATTTGAATGGTCAAGTGAGGGAATTATTGAAGGCCTGAAGCTATGTTTAGCTTTAGGTAAGTATGGGTATAACTTCCTAAGATCGAGTGGATATACCACGCCACACTACAGCACATTCAGTAGGAGAATGAGGGGCATATATTTAAATTATTGGATTATTTAGTCCATAATAGCACTACTCAAAACAAAAATAGAGATTATGGACTTTAATGGCAGGGAATGCTGCATGTCTGTGGATGCAATGGAACTGTGTGCAGGTACGACTTATGATATTGTAAGTAATTCATTTACTGGACATGTTACCCTGGGATACAAAGAAAGGATTGGAGGACTTAAAAATTGATGGAAACATGTTATTGCTCATGAAATTACAGGCCCATCTACTACTGGCATAGAGATGAAGCAGGTGATTACAAATGCAGTTACTGCTGTTCGAGCTTTTGGTCTCAGTGTTAGAGCTTGATTGTCAGATATGGGGAGCAATAACAACGCACTGTGGAGTTCTCTGGGAGTCCGTCTTAACAGGAGCACTAGAAATACTACAATTCAAATAGATGGTTCTCAAAATATGCACACTTTTGCAGATGTATCTCATTTATTAAAAAACATATGATCTGCTTTTCTTTCTCGTATTATCATTTCACCTTGGGAAATATGCGAAGCAGAAAGTCTACCAACTAAAGTTGTATCTTCAGAACACATTAAAGAGGTTTGGGAAATGGAAACAGTGTCTGAAGATCGTTTGAGATCACTCTGTCATTTAAGCAGGATGCATTTGTTTCCAACCCATTTTAACACCATGAATGTTGCACCAGCTGTTAATCTGTTTTCCATTAAAACTGCTGCAGCTTTAGAGAAGGCTGTTAGTTTACAACAAATAAGTAAAGATGCTCTCTCCTTTGCTTGGTGGATTAGGTTAGTGCATGAGTGATTTACTATCATGTCTGCTAGATACTTGAAGAAGTCTATAACAGGGAAGAACAGTGAAAAGAAATTTCAATTCTTCACATCTGTTCTTTAAATTTTCCAAGACACAGAATTTGGGAAAGGATTGAAACCTCTTCAGACAGGAGTTATAATGCCTAGTATTAGTGTAATGAACGTTGCAAGAGATCTTTTTGAAAAGGGTTTCAAATTTCTGATGCCAGGAAGGTTGATGCAGAATGGTTTGGAAAATGTATTTTATCAAGCACGAAGAAAAGCCGGTGCTAAGCCTACTGTGGTTATGGCTAGTTTCCCCTTGTACATCCCGTACTTTTCAGAGACACAGTGGTCTGACCTGAAGATCTTGTTTCCTGTAGTGCCATAACTTTAATAATTGAATTAATCTATGGTGTTTGCCAGTTGTTTCAATTTACCTAGTTTTGGTAGTGTGTTCAAATTCAGTGTTCCTGTGTAATACATATTTAGGGTTTTGACAAGCATCAGTTCTTCTCTTCTGGAATCCAATGATCAGTTCCACTACACAACTGACTAGTGCTCCAGGTAGTGGATTATTTCCTGCTGTCCTGTCATGATTATTGGTATGTGTTTAGGTTTTACCAGTGGTTATCACACAGGCATGTCTGGATTTTGGGACTTTATCTGTAACACCAGGCAGGGACCCTCAGCAGGTGTTGCCATCTGGAGCCAGAACCACCCAGTTTTTTTAAAGTGATTCATTCTCCTCCCTCATTATTTGTGAGATGAGGCCTTAGAGAAAAATGGTGGAGTTAAAATAAAGTAATAAAAATAAATAAATCCTTGTGATGTTCCTCATTTGTAAGTCTGTTAAGTAGAAATTTTTACATCTGAATGCGTTCTTACAATTACATTTCAAATGTTGGAAAATTGTATAAATTTCAGTGGATAATTCAATTCAGAATTTTACATTTTTCATAATATAAATGTTTGCAAACCACTTTCAAAGTGTAAATTAAAGATTCTATTTTAAAATTTACAATAAATAAAGAACAATATGTATATGTTCTCTTTCTAAAACCATACATTTATTTGGTAATTTTATTTGTGAGCTTAAGTTTGTATATTTGGTGTATTGTTCTCCTTTCTAGGATTTCATGTGTGTAGTTAACAAATGTAAAACTTTGTACTACAACCTATTGTATGTAAATTCTTTGTGCTAATTGTTAATAAAATTGTTTTTTACTATGATTATTTTTATTGCTGAATAAAACAGCTAAACTCATTTATTTCTGTTTTCTAAATACATTGTCAAAAGCAAACCTCTTCCCCACTCCTGAAAACTGGCACTGTCCACCATCTTGCAAAGTGTAACAATAAAACCACCAATTTTACTTGCATATTTCAATGTTGTGGATCTGGATAAACTATGGCATTTTCTGATTAGAAATGAATACAGTAAATGTGTATGTTAAGCTGTGAAATATACGCATGAAAACTTTGGAATATAAATGGAATAGAAATTGTAAATATTGTGCCCAATCAATGCTTGCATTCACATTAAATCTGCTACAGTCTTGACAATTTTGTTGTTAGAAATTTGGCTATGTCCTAATAAGCCCTAACTTAGCCAAACAAACTTTTATTAAATATATACACTGGGTATCCACTCAAAGCACAGTTTGCATACACAAGCTCTACAGCAAACACAGATATACGAAAAACAGTTTTCTGTATCACAATGTTCCAGGAGAAAGTTATGTAAAGGCACTGACTCTACAGGCTATCTACTCAATGGAATTGCATCTTGAATGCTTAACCAACCAAAATTATAGACGTTAATTCTGTGGAAACAGAATCTAGGGCAATGTAACACAGTGGCTTCCGTGATTTATGATAGTGTGTTATATGTAGATAGAGCTACAGAACTATTTTCTGATATTTTTTGAACACTGTCACTGAGTTGCACAGACCTATCATGAAGTACACAATATGAATACTGATTAAATGATAGAGGAAATTATTAATAAAAATTCGTTTCACTGGAACATGATACAATATTATTTCCTCCCCCATTTACAATAAAAATGCCGCATTTCTTAAAGTACCTACTTATTATTAGAAAAACAATACCACTTCTGCAAGTGCCTATATACAGATCAAAAATAATAAATAGCCTGAGGTTGTTACTGCATAATGCTCATATCTGATTTTGAAGAACATTGGGACCGAGTTCTTTACTTATCACATTTAATATTTACGAAATACCGCGGAAGTTCTGAGACTACATTTCATTGCCGTGTAATAATACATTTCAATTCTTGTGTTATGTAAAAATGGCATTCGAAAGATCTCTCTAAACATGAATTACCGCTCGGTGAACTTCATACATGCAATACCTAATCTTCTATAAGAAATATTGTAAAAAGTCGCAAGGTAAACATTGCCAAAATGTCAGAGTTGGGGAAAACATGGTGGACGATTCAGCCAGGCTTACAGGAGCGCTATTTCAATAGAATCCGACAGAAGCAGAAAAAGAGTAGTCCCATCCGGGAGAGAATGGAGACTTTTTGCGTGCGAACCAGACGTGATAACCCCAACTCTACGAAAACGATGGATACGATAATTCAAAACTTAACCACTCAAAGACGCCTGAGTTTCTCACCCATTTGCTTACGCAGTCTTGATAGACAGTACTTTCGACTGCCTGAAACTCATCACAGCTTAGGCCTCAAGATGTCTAAAGGACGTTCGAACGCGTGTCTACCGTTGCATCCCGAACAAGATAGCGGCATTGCGCGCAGTCGTTATTGCAAGCCATATCACAAAAAACACTCACTTAGCAGCAGGCTGTACGAGTCCAGCCTCAGCCCTACATGCAGATACCAATAGCCCCGGAAGGCCGCCCTCTGCGAGCCACGGCGCCTCCGAAAACAGTGTTTGCTGTTAAGACATTGCTATCCCCGAAAGTAGATAATATTTTTTTTCTTTTGTGCATTACCTTCTTTATTTGTTAATATGTCACATTGTTTCTTCATTCATTTTGCTGCTGTTTTATATTTTATATTGCACGAATATGAATGTTCTGGTTCTATACGCTATGTGTTTCAACTATTCTTTATTTGTTAATACGTCACATTGTTTCTTCATTCATTTTGCTACTGTTTTATATTTTATATTGTACGAATATGAATGTTCTGGTTCTATACGCTATGTAAATCTTTGCTTAGCATCTTAGAAATTCTGCTAGACAAGCTCAAGTATTGTGGCATCAGTGGGACAGTACACAAATGGGTTAATTCGTACCTAACTGGAAGAGTGCAGAAAGTTGAAATAAGTAGTTCTCGTAACATGCAAAGATCAGCACATTCCTCAAACTAGGGAACTATCAAGAATGGGGTTCCACAAGGGTCAGTCTTGGGTCCTTTGTTGTTCTTATTATATATTAATGACTTGCCATTCTATATTCATGAAGAGGCAAAGTTAGCTCTCTTTGCTGATGATACAAGTATAGTAATCACACCTGAGAAACAAGAATTTACTGATGAAATTGTCAATACTGTCTTTCAGAAAACTACTAAGTGGTTCCTTGTAAACGGACTCTCACTGAATTTTGATAAGACACAGTACATACAGTTCTGTACAGTGAATGGTATGACGCCATTAATAAATATAGACCTTAATCAGAAGCATATAGCTAAGGTAGAATATTCCAAATTTTTAGGTATGTCCGTTGATGAGAGATTAAATTGGAAGAAACACATTGATGATCTGCTGAAACGTTTCAGTTCAGCTACTTATGCAATAAGGGTCATTGCAAATTTTGGTGATAAACATCTTAGTAAATTAGCTTACTACGCCTATTTTCACTCATTGCTTTCATATGGCATCATATTTTGGGGTAATTCATCACTGAGGATTAAAGTATTTATTGCACAAAAGCGTGTAATCAGAATAATAGCTGGAGTCGACCCAAGATCATCCTGCAGACATTTATTTAAGGATCTAGGGATATTCACAGTAGCTTCTCAGTATATATACTCTCTTATGAAATTTGTTATTAACAACCAAACCCAATTCAAAAGTAATAGCAGTGTGCATAACTACAATACTAGGAGAAAGGATGATCTTCACTATTCTAGATTACATCTAACTTTGGCACAGAAAGGGGTGAATTATACTGGCACTAAAGTCTTTGGTCACTTACCAAATAGCATCAAAAGTCTGACAGATAACCAACAAGTATTTAAGAAGAAATTAAAAGAATTTCTGAATGACAACTCCTTCTACTCCATAGACGAATTTTTAGATATAAATTAAGAAAAAAAAAAGAAAAAAAACAAAAAAAAGAAAAAAATAAAAATAAAAAAAAATAAAAAAATAAAGAAAAAATAAAGTTGTTATATTAACTTAAGTATGTTGTTAAATTAACCTAATTATGTCATGTATTGGAAAATTCGACTCGTTCCACACCATTACGAAATATCGTATTCATGATCCATGGAACTAGTATTAATCTAATCTAATCTAATCTAATCTAATCTAGAAGTATTGTGTCAGAGAGAGAGCGAACGACTATCGATAGAGCGCGTGCGAGTGAGTTGTGGTACGTGGTCGGTTCGCGGGTGTAAAACGTTGTAAATTTCGCCGTGAAAGACGGTGATACGCGGAGGAACAATTAATTACAGTGTGTCCGCTGTGTTAATAGGAGATCGTGCATTATTAAGTGAACAGTAAAACCTGAAAAGTATATTGACTGTTTGCGGTGACGATTTTACAAACTGTGTGAACTTGTGAGAATTAGCCAGGAACCAGACACCATTGTCGTGAGGAGACACTAACTGTTAGAATTGCGTGAAAATGGGCCAAACCAAAGTGTTAAGTAAAGGAACAGTGCTGTGATTTGATCAAGAAACATTTATTATATCATTCAAACTGTCTTAAAGACGACGACGTAATTGAACTGATGTTTAACGGACTGTTATAGTGAAAAACACATGTGACTGTTTTCCTGTGCGAAGTATTGGCATTAACCGGATATATATCTTAAATGCTAAAGACATTGCATAATTCCAACCTACCCGCACCGCGTGATTAATAAACTTTTAATAATAAATCGTTGCACGTGTAACAACGCACGCCAGTGCTGCCAGCTGATTCGACTACAACGGAGACGTGGACCACCGTCGTAACTGGCAAATTAATGAAACAAGAGGGTCTATCATTATCTTCACGCCACGAGCCAAGATTCACTTCACACATCGTCCGCGTGGACTACCGCTGACGTCATCGCACTGCCTGCAGCAACGGTTAAGACATTAAATAGAAAATTATTACGATCTGTCTCATTTCAAAATTAAAGACAATTGCAGTTAAATTAACTGTTTGAAAATTACTGTCACAACATCTCAATTTTGTTTAGTTCCAATAAATATTCTTTCCATTATTTCGTCTTGTTGACAGTGTTGAAAACCCGCCAAAGTTCAATTAATAATTTTCTTTCAAAATTCTTCTCAGACATTTTGCTGCTCATAATAATTTTATTTTAATGTTTGTTTGTAACTTCTTTTGGAGGGAGTACATATTTTATTTCTTGTGTGGTCTCCTTTGTCTCGTAATTTTACTGTTTGTGTTGTAAAATGTTTTGTTTAGCAGCTTTTGCGCATACTGCCATGGCTTCCCGATTGTTTCTGTGGAAGAGTACGCCCAGTTATCAGTTTAACAATTCAATCAGCAATGTTCAGTCAACTTCGTTGGAAACTCATGAATGGATAGTGGACACGATTTGCATTACATCGGACCCGATACAGTTAGTATACTTCCTGTTGACCCTAACTGCCTTTTTGTGAAGTTCTTCATCCCTGTTTTGCTAGGTAAGTTTTTGCATAAACATTGTGAGCAGGTGTCGTTTCGTCACAGGGCTGGTTCTGTTAGCACAGTTCGGATTGATAGTTTACCCCCAGAAGTAGATTACAATTATCTCAAGGAAGCTTTGGTGGCGTGTTGTTCAATTGATTCGTAATGAACGTTGGTCTGCACAACATAAATTGCAATGCTATAATGGTGTTCGATCAGTTGAGATGCACATTAAAGTAAATACACCCTCCCATCTAGTTATTTGCGGTTACTGTTTTCTTCATACTTATGAGGGGCAAGTTGGTACGCACTAACTGTCTTAAACGGGTAATTGTGCTTAAAAATGGCTGAGTACAGCGCCAAAAATTAATGGTTGCCGACCTTGTTGCAGAGGCTTCTTCCACCGTTTCCCACCAGCCTTCTGCAGTAGATTCTTAACGAGAGCTGTCACCCTCCTCTGATGTAGGTCTTCCCCCGTTCCGCCCTCGACTAGACGTGGTAACAGTGCTCCTCTACCGATAACTTCTTTCTTAAATAACAAAGACTGCCGTACTAGGGATGGTAGTAGCATTGACAGCGTAGTAGATGCTTCGCAACAGTTTAGGGAATCTGAAAAAATGTTTGCGGAATCTCCCCCACATATTCCGGTTTCCATTACCACGGTGACTCCGGTTATGCCTGATGGCATCAAACATGCCGCCACGATGTCAGCACACGAGCCGCAACTTTCGATCGAGGTGGTGTTGACATCACCTCAGTCTCTGTGGTCATCACATGTTGACGACACTCTGGCGCAGGCCGATGTTTGCCGGGATTCTCAATCTAGGATTTCAAATATTGCTTCTGTAGACTCCACACCTATTTCTGCCAATATTGCTGTTTCGATACTTGTCCCTCCTGATGACTGTCACTGAATTGCAAGCTGCAAATGAGGCAATACCCACAGATCAAAAAGACATAGTCAATGAACTCTATTGGTTTATATGGAACTACACGAGGTGTGACAATAAAGTAATGAGACTGATTTTCTTTGCAAGAAGTGGCAACCCCGCAGGCTTGCGTAGGGACAAATCTTTGGTCTTGGTCTACTAGCTGCTTCTAGTCGAAGCAGCACATCGATAAAGAGTGGGTGCCTCCTGGACAAACAGTTAAGCAATATTACTACAAAGAAATTTTAGAAGTTCTTCGTGTCTTTGAGGATAATGATTCTGCATACTGATTCTTCTTCTGGTTTTGTTTCTGGGAGTAAACTTGTATTTACATCTAAAAAATCAGCAGTGACTATCATTCAGAAATGAATGCTGTCAGTTTCATGACGTGATTCACAATTCTTGGCACACCTTGCTTCGAAGACATTCACTGCTAGTTATAATTCAACTGTTACAGAGAAAACACCAAGAATAAACATCAGAAAGGCGGGTATTTTTCCCTGGCTTCAAAATAAAAATATTAAGCACCGTATAAACCCCACTCGTGCTGATCTCCTGCACTTCCTTAATTTATACAAGTCAAGTGACAGAACGTACAAACTTGACATCCTTGCACGCGAATGGGGTCGCATAGTTTTGGCAAAGGATAAGGCTATGTGGGAGAAGAAAAAAAACATTTAAGATAACATTCACTGAATCGCTTGTGCATGAGGCAATAGGCAATACCCCACCTGTAGCATGGGCACAGTTCTTGCGGCATGCTGAAAAGCTTCAGAAAGAATAATTTTACAGGAAAGTGATGATGGATAGCCTTGAACCTATCATCGTAGATTTACAATCAGATTGTTTGGAAACATATTCAAATAGAAGCGATGGTAGCATAGCGATGTAGACTTTTTGGAACAAAGTAATAATATTTCTTAGTTTTAAAGACTTGTGGTTTAAAAATGTGTTTGTCAAAGTATCAGTTGCGTACATAATAATGAGAACTTCCAAGCCTTTTTGATTAGGACGTTCTAACCTTTGAAGTACATCTACTATAATGCTCAACATTTTGCCCAAGGAGATGTTAAACTTCTCCCATCACGTTGTATGCTCTAATTACATGCGAGAATGCAGCTTTTATTAAAAGTCCATAATTCCACATGTAAGCCCCTGTCATTTTCAAGGCATGAACTGTATAACAGCTTAAAATGACAATAACTGTTACTTGTCGAGATATCGGTGGTTTTCGCTGTTATCGGTCATCATTCTCTGGAGTTATTAGCAGATGATGATTGATTTTTTGCTTGTTCAATGCCATCTCTCACTGTAAAGTCGAACGAGTTAGTTTACACTCATAATAACACGTTAACAGCGAAAAATGTGACCATTTTTACAATAGTCTTTTCTACCACTAATTCTTTTTAAGAGCAGTGATTACACTTAATTACAGCCAAACACATCAACACACACATTTTTAAAAATTCTATTGAGTAGAAGCAGATGTCAAACAAATTAACGATTTCGGTTTGTGCTTTAAGTTAATTTTGTTGTGTATTAAATTTTTACTTATAATACAGTTCAAATCACAATAAATGATAATTATTGCAAGCAGTTTCAATGAGCTTGTCGTTAGACAATAGTCATTTTCAGGAAAATTGTACTTCACGATTTCACAAAGCTGTCAGCGGTTTTCGCCTCCTGACTTCACGCAGAGTAAATCTGTGGAGCAGTGGACGCAACGTCTTCAAGATGTAAGTTAATATTTCTCTCATGACGACTGATCGAAATTGGTTTTAATATTTACTGTTGCCCTCATAGATTTGAACGTATACTGTAGGCAAATGAGCCTGAATGTTGTCTGCAGCAAAGCTATGCAGCAATGTGGACTTTGTTTGCCCGCTCTGTGCTGCCACGCATGCGCAGTTCTCATCCCTTCACTGCTCTGCCTCTACGTGCAGAAACGCTGTCTTACGTGACGCGAGCTATAGCTGTAAATAAAATTTGTTGTGTGAATTTCTATATATTGTTAAGTAGATCTTAGCCTTAAAAGTATTAAGAAACTTTGTAATGACAACTGAAACGAATCATGGGTTTAGGCTTAAGTTAAAATTTAAAGGGATTCCCCCACAGAAGGATAAGTTGGGAGAAACATTGTGACAAAAAGCTCCAGAACAGTTCACTTTGTGAGTCGAAAAGATTGTGAAGTAATGTGTGGTGTGATGCCCACGTACTGTATTATGTGGTGATTAAGAGGGGCATGATCATTGTTAAATGACCTTGGATGGACGGGAAGTTATTGCTACACATAATTCTACGATATTAAGCTGCTATTTCTGAACCAAGCAGAAGTGGCAATATTGTTACGAGAGCCACTGGGAAGTCACTGTTTGCTGTGAAGGAGGCAAACATTATGTTACTGCATTACCCACTGTACTGGACAATATTAGAATGGGAATTACAACGTGGAAGCCACTGTGTGAAATCTGTTAAGCCATCCGTCACTAGCAAAATCTCGTTGGAGGCTGCAACATGTTGCTCAACACAACAAAAGGACTGAAGTATTTATTTCTATGGTGAAGTTAATTATATTCTATTTTCCATAGTGACTGACATATTGCAAAAGCCATGATTGGTCATCTTCTTGTACAAGTTAAGTAATACAAGCGTTTAAAAACAAAACAAGCTTCATCACAGTGCCGGCCGGTGTGGCCAAGTGGTTCTAGGTGCTTCAGTCTGGAACCGCGCGACCGCTACGGTCGTAGGTTCGAATCTTGCCTCGGGCATGGATGTGTGTGATATTCTTAGGTTAGTTAGGTTTAAGTAATTCTAAGTTCTAGGGGACTGATGACTTCAGATGTTAAGTCCCATAGTGCTCGGAGCCATTTTTTTTCATCACAGTGTTGTTATTTCAGTAGATGTTTAGTGTGTCCTTTTCATATACCGTGATATTTAATCAGCAACATTTTAAGGTCATAAGCCGAATATACTTAGGCATATATAAAGCGCTGGAAATTATTATTGCCATAGTAAGCAAAGCATCAGACAGTGTTGAAAGTACCAGCTATTTTATTACATTGACAAGCATAATAACGGCTGTTGCAGAAGAAGGCAACAAAAGGTATTGTGCATATTTTCATTATTACAAAGAGATTATTGCTGTGGTGTTCAGAATATATGGTTTTACTGATTAATGGCATGTGACAACTAAATTGATGTTTCAACAAAAGTGCAGGAAAATGTTGTTACATTGCACTGAAGTACTCAGTTCAAAAATTCTTCACGCTGAAAATTATCAGAAAACATGGGTGTAAAAAGTCATTTTCAGTCAGTGGTCAATTCTGTATAAAGATAATATCAAAGGAAGATGTTTATAAGTTACAAGAACTTGAAAAACACCACCACAGTAGTTATGGATCTTTAATGCTTAGCAGGATCATTTCACTCTACATTTCAGTGTTGTTTTACATAAAAGTGTCTCAAGTTTAAAACAGATCCATTCTGTACGGATGAAAGTGTCTTTTTCTGCGGCAATGAAAGTGATACATGAGTAGGATTCATATTGTCCATAAGCAGTATATGTCTCTATTTCAAAGTGGTTATTGCTTATATTATGTGCTCTCCTCCCCACTGCCTACTTGTCAAGTTACTACATCGGTTTCTAAATTAAAGACTGTGTGGTAACAGATTAGCTCAGCAGCGCCTAGAGCGATTAGTGAAATCAACACTGATTTCTTACTATATGTGAGTGTCCTTCCATTATAATTATGACTCCGATCGCCGGCCATGGTCATTTATAAGCGAAAACTGATGCATATAAGGATAGAACTGGGTGGGGCACCGCACGTGACTTCCTGGTGATAGGACTTTCTTACTTGGACCTAGCGTTGAGAGAACATGTAGGCAAAGATGTTGCGAAAGTTGGGAAACAAAATTTTAAAGAGGATTTAGGTAAGAACAGTGTTAGGAAGTGTTCACACATTAATCGGAAGTTAGTAAGTGTGAACAGGAACATTTTAAAAATTAATTGCTTACTTTGGCTATGTAATATTAGAAAGTTTTTCAGGATGGCGGACAAGCAGTCACTAGAAGAGGATCATAGACTATTAGCAGACATGGACAAAGCGGATGCCATAGGCGGGAAAGCAAACATCAACAGTGTACAAGATAGTGCATTAAGTACAAAAGGTACAGAATTTATAACAGTGAAGCAAGCGCCGATAGATATCGACCAGGGAAGTTCAGAAGATTCAATTATGTATCCACTTTCGAATACTGAGCAAGAAAAAATAGATTCAGACCAAAAAGAGGTAGACAAGGCAATTATACATCCTATTGAAGTAGGATCAGGGAAAATGGGAGTAGGTCTGAACACATTGGATAGGGATAATCCAATAATGAGCGTGTTGCAGGCAATGTCGTCACAAATGAAGACACAATTCAGTAAGACAATACAAAAGGAAATTAAAATTATGCTCAATGTAGATACAAAATTGAGTCAAACTATGCAAACTGTAGATGCGAAATTTAGTCAACATATCCAGTAAATACAAGCACTGGATGCTAAACAAGATCAAACCACGTAAAAGGTAAATCAATTACAACAGTCACTGATAACTCATATAAATCAGTCAATAGAGGCGTTTGAAATTAAACACAAACAGGCCATACAAACACTAATAGATAAGGTCACACAACTGGGTGGGAAGTTAGACGAAAATGCAGGTTTAATGTCTAAGTCATTAAAAGAGGAACTGGAGGAAGAGGTAATGGAGTTTGTAGACCAGAAAGTAATGAAGAAGCAACAAAACAGGTAGTTAATGAAAGGAGAGGCAGTTGTGAGGAAAGGATAAGCACTGTAGAAACTACTGTCCAGGAAGTACAAACTGAAACTGATATTAAAATTCAGAGCTTTGGAAAATCTGTGCCTGAGCGATTAAATGAAACTGTTACTAAAATAAATACTGAAGTAGATAATAAAAATAATTCATTATCAGAAAAAAGTTACTGTATTAGAGAATAAAAGTATGTTAGCACCTCATATTGCATTTGGAGGTGCATGCCAAAATTAGTTAAGGATTGAAATAGAAAATTTCGCCCCAAAAGGTGAAATTCATCCAATGAGTTTTACGTCATGTAGGAAGTTGATCCCTAAAGAACTCCAAGAAAAACAGAGAGTAATAACAGCTGAAAATAGACTCAATGGCGATGTTAGTAACGGGGTCATTAAAGCTACTGAAGAATGTGAAGCTTTGATGGTATTTTTGCATAAATTTTAGGAAGAACTTTGGTCAAGTAGTAAACAAAGTGAAGTTTATCAGTTATGTTTAGATACACCACCATATAGAAGCCAGGCGATAAAAGTATGAGAGAGTATTGTGAAGGTTTATGTAGAATGATTGAACATGTCAAGGGATTGATAGCAAAGAACATCCATTGCATGTGTTGCTTAGGATGCTGCCTTGGAGTGTACAGCTTTATGTCAGTTTGGGCAACTGTGATACAGCAACATTCTTAAGGACAGTAGATGAACTGGATGCATGGAATAGAGCTAATGAATAGAGATCTTATTGCAATAATCAAAACAGATCCAACAATAATTACAATAACCACAAAAATAATAACAGAAATGAGAATAAGGAATATGCTGTCAGAGCAGTGAGGTCAAACAGAGGTAGGAGAGGTGAAGAGATCATGGACATAGAGTTGGTTACAGTTCTAGGACCTATTACCCACGTGGTGATAAGGGAAACAATCGGCCGCAACAGTGACAGACAGAACTGGAGCAGATAGAGAAGATAGGACACCACAACAGCAAAGGTAAACTAATTAAAGGGTGTTCAAGATGAATAGATCTAATGGTGAAAGATAGACTGATAAATCGAAAATTAATTGCGAATTTAAAAATAGAAATGATAAATATTGTGCTTAGTGTGACAAAGACATAAAATACTGGTGAAAGATAGAATGGGAATCTAAATTAAGATGGGTACAGGATTTTGACTGAAATGCTTACAGAATAGGAGATGCAGAGATATCATATACTGAGGAAGGCTTTTCAGGTATGCATAGATGATATTTTTCCAGTAGAGGAATATAAAACTAAGGAAAGAATATTCCAAAAGGCCAATAGCGTTTCCAGAGACGTAGCACACGATGGTAGTAGATATGGTAGGAAGTGTTATAACAGAAACCAATGAGAGCTCTGGTAATGTAGAGACTGAGGAATATGATCACTGGGTACATACATTATGCAGATTAGGTGCAAATGTAATTGAATATGTGAAGGGGAAGGGAGAGAATATGAAGAACATATAGGAGAAATTCGAAGAAATGTGCAATGTGAATACAGCAGACAATATTGAAAGTAGTACTGCCATTGCGAATGATAGTGAGGAGTCAGAGGATAGTGAGTTCCAGTGACCATAGTGAATAAACTGATAGTGATAGGAAGGATAAGGGTGAGGAGATTATTAGTATATGTGCTACTGTAAATGAACATGAGCTATGTAATACAGGTGTAATGGATGATGGGGAACTACCAGGTGATAATTTACTGGAATATGATGTAAATGAGGCAACTAAAGAGAAAATAGTCAGGGATGATACTATCAGTGAAGTTTGTAGGCCAGGAAATATAGAAAGTCTACCAGGCACTGGACAGTGAACCTTGGAAAAAGCCCTGGGGTCAGACTATCTAGAAACTACAGAGTGAGAAACCGCAGAAGACGAAGTAAATGTAATTTTAATGTGAAGGGATAGGCGTAATGGAAGTAATAGTGATGAGGAAAGTGTAAAGGAGGATGATAGATCTGCTGTAAAGGAATTTCAGAAAGAAAGGGAAGAGCAGTGGACACCACAAAAAGAATATGTGAGGATGTAGGCGGGAAAAGAAAGAAGCCCCTAGATAAGAGTTAAGAATGATTTAGGGAAGGTTGGCTGAATCAGATGCTAGGGAAAATCACATATCTCCAAACGAATAGAAATTAGACAGACAAAGAAACCACCCAATAAGACTAATCGAGTAGGCCATGTTACGTTGACCAAATGAACTGATGAGGCGATAGAACAATATTTATTGAGGAAAAAGGAGGTAAAGACGTCAACTAAAGTAGGACAACAGATAACTGAAGTAAAGTTACATGGGAGACACAGTGAGTGAAGTAACAGGTATCGCAGAGAGCTTATGGAAACATTTGGCTCAGAATACTAATAATGCAGATATGTCTGTGTCTGGTTTAAAGATAATTATTGCTACAGGAAAACTGAGTACACCCATTAGGAAACAAGTATATTTTTCATTCAAAATTGGAAAGTGTATCATCGAAAGTATTTTCTCAGTAATTCCTAATCTGAGCATGAATATTATTCTTGGCTCAGGTTGGATGAATGCCAATGATGTAATTATCAATTGTGATCAAGGGTTAATGTCATTCAAATAACTAGGTATAGAACAGAAGGTGAAATTCATGGGACAGGTTGTTGGTGACACACAACCACTAGGCTGCTTGAGGGTTATAGAAGCACTGTGTGGAGATTACTACGACAATGCAGAATATGAGCAGCCTGTAAAAAATAACGATGATGTAAAAACCAAAGAGGAAATATTTGGGCAATAAGTTATTGAAATTACTGAAATTGATAATAAGTGAAGGTCAGAAACACATTAAGTAGTGATGGAAAATAAGGAAGTATTTTCAGAGGAACCAGGGAGAGTAATTGGATTTGAGTGTTGGTTGAACATCAAACCACATGCTCCTTTTGATAGGAAACCTCTTGGGATCCCAGTAGCAAAAAGTGGTAGCTGAGGAATTGGATACAATGGAGAAACTGGCAGTGATAGAAAGAAGTAATAGCAACTATAATAAACCAATCATGTGTCTTGAAAAAAAAGATGGTGGAATGTAAGTAATGTTAGATGCAAGGAAGTTGAATAATATTACTGAATGGGAATGTGACAAAGCTGATAGTTTGGATGAAATAATTCAAAATTTTAATGGAATTAAGTATTTGAGCAGTCTTAACCTAACTGACAGGTACTGGCAGATCCCATTAGCTAAGGAACATTGGAAGTATACTGCTTTCTCGTTTGGTAGAAAATGCTACCAGTACTATGTAGTGCCATTTGAATTGAATATATCTGTATCCATATCCATACAAGCATTGGAAAGAGTGTTAGGAAAAGATCTGTGTAGTAAAAATACAGTGTATGTGGATGATGTTTCATGGCCACCAAGAATTGGGGAGATCATTGTTTGTTAGTAAGGGAAGTGTTCCAAGCTTTGAGAAAACATGGAATGACTTTGAGTTAAAGAAATCTGAATTTGTTGAAACTGAATTTATGTTTGTAGGGTACTTGCTATCGAATGAAGGAATCAGGAAAGTCCCAGAAAAAATTAATCCTATAAAAGAATATCGAGTTCCAAAGTGTAGGAAACAGCTAAGATCATTTTTAGGATTATGTAGTTATTATAGAAAGTTTGTATCTGAGCAAGCTTTTAACAGTCTAGCACTTAATGGCTTGTTAAAGAAAGAATGTCAGCAGCATTTGAACAACTTAAAGCTAAACTGAGTGAGGGAAGCATTTTGAGTCATCTGGATTTAGGACTACCATTTTGCCTGGAGACAGACAGCAGTTCCTATGGCTTAGGAGTACATCTATTTGAAATATGGAACAAAGATGGGAAAGAGGAAAGGAAATATATAGCATTTTCCAGTAGAACGTTAAGTATATGTGTGCACAACTACACTACACCAGAAAGAGGTGTTAGCAATTAATGGGCATTTAAAAAGTTGTACAACGTTTTATGGGGACATAAAATGGTAATATATACTGATCATCAGGCACTGACATTTCTGACACAATGTAAACATCTACACAACAGGTTAACCAGATCGGTATTATATTTACTACAGTTTGATTTTGAAATACATTATATAAAGGATGAATAGATTGTTGTAGCAGATGCATTACCAAAGTTACCAATAGGTATGGAAGACACTGAGGATGGTTTTAGGAACTGAAGGGTGGAAAAGGGTTTATTACATAAAAGGAGTTAAGCCACAGAAGGAAATCAAAGGTATCTGTAGAGACTTGAGAAGGGAACAGAAAAGTGAACCATTTCTGAAATTGGTAAAATCTGAACTTAGTAAAATGAGGAATGATAAAGTATCACAGTATTAGTGTATATTTAATGGCCTACTGTTCAGATGGAAAGATGTGACTACTGATGTGTGGAAGGTGTGATGGCCAGAAAAACATGTGATCACTTTAATTGACTGTATCCATGAGAGTTATGGGCATTGTGGGAGTAAAAAGAGCGTAGAAAAGTTAATGGAATTAGTATATTTTAGTAATGTGACTAGGAGAGTGCATGAGTGAATAAAGACCTCTAACTTATATCAAAAAGCTTAGGTCACCAACCAAAGGAGTAGGGGTCTCATGTAACCTATATTGCCCAATGATGTGTTAGAATTAGTTGCTTTGGATCTCTTTGATCCAATATTAAGAAAAACATGTGTTTTCCATTATATTTTAGCAGCAGTGAATGCGTTCTCTAAATTTATCAGATTGCACCCCTTGAGAAAAGCCACTGGAAAACAGTGAATGATAAGATGATCAAGGGCTATCTTATACAAGCAGGCAAACCTAAAGGCATTTTAATGAATAGCGGATCTCAGTTTGTCTCCAAGAAATGGATAAGTAGTATGAGATATCAGGGAGTAGAGTTAAAATACATAGCAGCTTACCATGTCACAAGTAATCAAGCCAAGAATTGTATAAGAGAAATAGGCAGGCTGTGCCAGACATTCTGTGCTGATAAACACAGTACTTGGGGAAAATATGTGTCAGATAGAAGTGTTAAACAATTTACTCATGAGAGTACAGGTTTTACACCCACTGAAATTATGAAGGAAATAACAGAGCCAAATATTATTGAGGAGAATATTCTATTTCGAACTCGGAAGGACATGGATATGGATGAAAAGAAGAATTTGGCTAGAGAGCATTTAAGCAAAGTGTTAAAGGTAAGAAAAGGCATGGTGGACAGGGTAGACTGACCAAAATACTAATTTGTGAAGTGATTATTGTGAAATCACATGAAAAATCTAAAGAAATTGCTGCTGAGATTTCCAATTTTTTTCCACATATATAAAGGACCCTTTGAGGTGGCGAATATACTGCATTCCAATGCATAATATTTGATATTTCCCAAATCAAGAAGGAAGTATGGAGTGAGGAATACTGTGGACCTTAAACTGTGTAAGCAAAGAGAAAAAGACTAAGTCAAAATAATATATATATATATATATATATATATATATATATATATATATAAACCAAGAGTATGAGTGAAAGATAGGACTTCCATAAAACGAAATATTTCAAATATTATGGACATTCTAGTAATTATGAACTGTGAGATAGATGTAAGGTATCACAATGACAAACACTATCTAAATATCAGTTAAAATAGATTTTAAATTGATTTTATATTGACAAATACTTGAAATCAAGTCACTACTAAATTTTCTTGGTCTCAGGTTCTTAAAATAAGATCTAAAAAATGTATGGTTTAGGTTGTAGTAATGTTATGAAATTTTACTAAGTACCAAGGGAATTGTGAGCAGGATGTGTGTACAAAGACACTCAATGAGTGACATGTTTGATAAAAAATACGAGTAAAATACAGCAAAAATATAAACTCTTAACTTGCCGCCGTGTAGATGTGTATCAGCCGAGAGCTGAAGCTTCACTACAAGTTCACTCTCGCTGTGCCTTTAAAAGTGTTAGTGTTTACGTTCCAGATTACAAACGTTGCTCAATCTGGCGACCATTTATAAACTGAAAATTTGTGGTAAGGACTATGGGACCAAACGGCTGAGGTCATCGATCCCTAGGCTTGTCGTTGTTGTTGTGGTCTTCAGTCCTGAGACTGGTTTGATGCAGCTCTCCATGCTACTCTATCCTGTGCAAGCTTCTTCATCTCCCAGTACCTACTGCAACCTACATCCTTCTGAATCTGCTTAGTGTATTGATCTCTTGGTCTCCCTCTACGATTTTTACCCTCCACGCTGCCCTCCAATGCTAAATTTGTGATCCCTTGATGCCTCAAAACATGTCCTACCAACCGATCCCTTCTTCTAGTCAAGTTGTGCCACAAACTTCTCCCTAGGCTTACGCACTACTTAATCTAACTTAAACTAAGTTACGCTAAGGACAACACACACACCGATGCCTGAGGGAGGACTCGAACCTCCGACGGGGGGAGCCGCGCGAAGCGTGACAAGACGCCTTAGAACGCACGGAGACCCCTCGCCACAACCATTTGTATCGACAACAGCCTGTGGGACCTCACTAGAGATACAGTTTTACAATTGTTCGCAACATTGTTCGCAACGGTGGACCATGCAATGTTCAGCTGTCTCGACGCAGCTCGTTTCCTGCTTGAAGATCGCACATTGCGTCCAGCATTCTCATCCATGACAACAGTAACATCTTCAACAATCTGAGGCGCAATAGGCCGCCGGCCTATCCTAGTAGCAATTCCCAGGTCGCCAGTTGATTCGAACTTCTGAATCATGTTCTTCAACCCCTATATAGAGAAAGAACCTCTCCATACGCCCATAATGTGTCGATACTCTCAAAGAGCATCATCTCTGTTGCTGTTGTATTCATAAAACAACTTTCAGATTAAGGCCCCGCTAACGTTGTCTAGACTCATGCTGATGTCCGCACCTGTAATGCACACCGATGCATGTGTTTCAACCCTACGTCGCCGTACCAGTACCGACACCTAACGGGAAGTGGTGACACTAACAGTACTAACAACGCAAGGCCTGCAGAGCACAGTCTGAACATCATTTCTGTGGAGTTTGGTATCCATCTCGTAAATAGTTTTCCGTCTCCGCTGTCGCAAGCAGCGAAAGAGGACATATAAGCATCCTCCACATAACATATTCTTTCTTCGCTTTACTGATATTTCTCTCTTGGATCTTGAATAGGTCATCATTCAAATGCCTCTCGTGGTAAGACGCAAGATTTGCATTGGGATTACTCGTACCATTGTTTCTGGAAAGAGTATTTATTATCCTAGCATGTTTCGAGTGGTTCTGAACGCTCATGGTCACGCACTTCCCTTGTTAATTGTTCTACATGTCTCCCGTTATTAATGTCTGCGCTGTTACCTGACACATTAAAACATTTTGGCCTTTCAGTTTACTTTTTTCAAAGTAAATGTGAAATTTCAACTGTAATCATATTCTGAGTCCTCTGTGTGCAATCCTTAATGTTTTCTTTAAAAGATTTTCGTCAGTCAACCATCCCTCCAGATACATAGACTTGCCTTCTTGTTCACTAGAGAATATGCTGCTCCTAATGAACATTTACATAATTCCGTTCCCTTTCATAATTTCTGTTTACACGGTAGAAGACGTGGACATCAATATAAGCTTTATTAACTGAGGTCTTGAATATCGAACAACCTGCGTCAGCATCCAATCTATGTAACTATATGTGACTTCATAGGCTTTCCCGGCGTGATAATTCTTGATAGCCTCCTCGAGTTTGCTGCCGGATCAAAAATGCAACATGATTCGATATTTCGACGATCTGTTTTTGGCCATCTTCAGTGGAATGTTGCTGCTACTGAGTCTCGCTGAAAACTGATGCCCAGGCGTTTTCTTTTTTTATTTATTGTTATTTCATCGCCCACGCCCCAAATGGGCGCGGGGGAGGGGGAGGTGGGGGGAGGGTGGACGCCAGCAGTACAATACTCCGCTCCTCAACCAAAAGCATTCATAAGATATTACAAAGAAGACAGAAAAATGTATGTAGATGGTTTAGATTATACATTAAAAAGATTAATGACAGACAGCTAAAATGACGAAAAAATACACAGTTTAAAGAACAAAATTGTGATGAGTCGATACTCTTCTATGAAGAAAGCACTGGAGCACTGCACTTTCATTTAACATCAGAGGGACCTGCCCTAGATGAGAATTGTGGGAGGAGAGAATATGTTTTATAGAGGTTAAGGGGTGTGGGTAAAAGGATGTGGGTCTGTTAGGTGGGGAAACTATGGAGATTATAGGTAGGAGCTAAAGTGGATAGTCGAAATGTAGATTGTGGGAAAGACAGAGGGTGAGGAGGAGTAATGCTGTGTGAGGAAGGCAGTGGTACAAGAAAGGTTGTGTTGATTTGTGGAAAGAGACCAAACAGCGAGGTTATCAGTCTCATCGGATTAGGGTAGGACGGGGAAGGAAGTCGGCCGTGCCCTGTGAAAGGAACCATCCAAGCATTTGTCTGAAGCAATTTAGGGTAAGCACAGAAAACCTAAATCAAGATGGCCAGACGCGGGATTGAACTGTCGTCCTCTCGAATGTGAGTCCAGTGTGCTAACCACTGCGCCATCTCACTCGGCGTAGAGTGAAGAAAGAATAGGGCTGGGTGCAGAGGGAAAATGAGAAAAGAGCTCTTATGTGAAGTGGGACAGGCGGAGAAGGGCTAAAGTTAGCAAGAGGGATAAATATTAGGGCGGATCTCATTGCCTGGAGGAGGGAGTTGGTTGAAATTGCGTTGAGATAGGCATTTAGGTGTAAGGATGGATGGTTGTGTCTGAGAAGGCCTGGCAGCATACCAGGGTTATGATGAGAGGCGACACAATGGGGTTACTGGAATCTAGTTTGCGGATAATATCGGGGATGAGGAGGTGTTCAATGTGTATGAGGAGAGATCAGAATTTGATGAGATCGCATAGGATCCATGTGGGAGAAGGTAAACGGATGCAGAAAGCAAGACAGAGTGCATGGCAATTGAGTATCTGGAGGGATTTACAGAAATTTGGTGAGGTGGATATCCATGCATCAATTGCAGGAGGATGGGTCAGAGCAGGATTTTGTAAGTGTGGAGAGTAGTGGAGGGGAGTAACCCCAAGTTTGACCAGTTAGTAATTTTAGCCTATTGTGGGGTTTCTGTTGGGTGGTTAGTAGGTGAGGTTTCCATATTAGTTCCAGGTCAGTGGTTAGTGCAAGATATTTAAGTGTGTTAATTAACTGGGTATATGGTCATAAATGGTGAGGTAGAAGTCATGGAGGTGAAAGATGTGGGTGGTTAATCCTAACATTAATGCTTTGGTTTTGGAGGGGTTGATCCCATTGGTTACAACAGGAGGTAAACAGATTGAGGTGGATTTGGAGGGATTTTTGAGTTTGTGGGAGTGTAGGGTACCGAATGAGGAAAGCACTGTCATCAGCATACTGAAGGAGATGGACTGTTTGGGAGGGGGAGGGGGAGGATCTGGGCGTGTATCAACAGTGTAGAGAGGTTAAAGGAGATGGAAGGTACCAGAACTGGTATTGTTAATGATGACAAAGGATGGGCGATTAGATAGGAAGAATCCAATAAGGTGGACATAGGTAATTGAAAGTGCATCTGTCTGAGTTTGAAAAGGTGATTAGAATTCCATAAATGATTACAGGCTTCCTCTATGTCGAAGGACACAAAAAATAGCAGAATTACGGGAGTTGAGGTGGAGGGATAGGAGATGGGTGAGGTGCAGAGTAGGTCATCAGAAGAGAAACTGGGTCGGAAGCCATACTGGTTAGTTAGAAGGAGCTGGTGCTGGTTCAAGTGTTGATGGATGAGTTAGGAGAGGATGGATTCGAAGACTTTGCTGAACAATGACGTGCAGTAGATGGGGCGGTAGGAGGAGGCATCGGTTGGGGTTTTGTGTGGTTTGAAGAAAAGTAGGATTTTTGAGGTTTTCCAGAGCTCAGGATTGTAGCCTGTGGAAAGGACAGTGGTATAAAGGGTCAGAAGGGTGACGAGAAAGGAGAGGGGGCCATTCTTTAAGGTGTTGATAGGTGATTTAATCCTGACCAGGGGAAGTGTTGCGTTTTCTGTGAAGTATGTGTTTTACGTCATGTTCTGTGTATTTACTTCTGTGTGTGAGATGTTACACAAGTACTCAAAGCTGGGAGCCAGAGGCGGGGCAGGAGTGTTAGTACATTCGTGGGTGGTATGGAATGAAGTAATCAAAATGACAGTCTTCAGGGATGGAGAAAATGTCGGAGATATAGGATACAAAAAGGTCATGTTCCCTCAGGTTATCAGGTAAGCGACGGTTGTTGTGGAGCAACAGGTAGTGAGGTATGGGGTTATTGCTTGTGAGTCATTGGAATGCCTTCCAATACTTGAAAGAGTTTATGGAGAGTGTAGCGTACAGTGTGGTGCATGTCTAGCACCAGTATCGGCTTTTTCTGCATTTCATAATTTCCTAATGTGTCTCTGTATTTGCCATTGGCATGTGAGCGTATCCCAGTCACGAATTCGCAGCAAGAAGCGGTACACCTGATGGGATTCTCGAAGGAGGAGTGGGGCTGATGAGAGAAGAGTGGAATGTAGAAGATATATGACCTTGGTAGGAATGTGGATGGATATATTGTCCGACAAGGTCTGCTACAGGAAGGATGCGGCGTGAGAGATATCGACAAGTTGCTGGAAGGTCTGCGAGTGGTTTCTAATCTGGGTTTTATGAAGTTCCGGTAGGCTTCCAGTCGGTCCTGAAGTAGTCTGGGATGTCTCCTGGATGGAGACTGGAATGGGGAGTATGAGGATGAGGTTGTGTCTAGAGATCGTGAGGAGTTCTGGTAAGTGGTCACTTCCCATCGGATCCAGGACTTCTACAGTGTGTTGTCCGAGGAGGTTGGGGATGCTGAGATGACATTGGGGTGGTCTTGCTTTCATGATGCCAAGACTGTAAATCGTCCTAGACAGACCATACACGACACATGCGATGCTCACCACAGCTGCCGCCCACCACTATTGGATTGGCAGCGCCGCCATTAGTAGAACACCGCCGGTAACGATATATTGCAGGCACACACTATTTTCAGACACTCGGCGCCCGCAACGCAAAACGTTGTGTTTTGCTGCTGGACAGTACAGGGCTTCACGTCCTACTAAGAGGAAAACCACTGTCTCTATTAAGTAGATAACCACCCACATCGAAAAAAGTTTTGCATCACCTCCGTTCCGAGACTTCCGGAACCTGTACAGAAAATTTGACTAGAGATCAAAATAAACATAATTTCCGCTCTTTTTATTCCTCATGAAAACCACACATTGCATGTTGTACCGCCATACAGCGAGACCTTCAGAGGTGCTGGTCCAAATTGCTGTACACACCGGTACCTCTAGCACCCAGTAGCAGGTCCTCTTGCATTGATGCATGCCTGTATTCATTATGGCATACTATCTACAAGTTCATCAAGGCACTGTTGGTCCAGATTGTCCCACTCCTCAACGGCGATTCGGCGTAGATCCCTCAGACAGGTTGCTGGGTCACGTCCTTCATAAGATGCCCTTTTCAATCTATCCCAGGCATTCCCGACAGGGTTCATGTCTGGAGAACACGCTGGCCACTCTAGTCGAGCGATGTCGTTATCCTGAAGGGAGTCGTTCACAAGATGTGTACGATGAGGGCGCGAATTGTCGTCCATGAAGACGCCTGCCTCGCCAATATGCTGCCGATATGGTTGCACTATCGGCCGGAGGATGGCATTCACGTATCGTACAGCCGTTACGGCGCCTTCTATGACCACCAGAGACGTACGTCGGCTCCTCATAATTCCACCTCAAAACAGCAGGGAACCTCCACCTTGCTCCATTCGCTGGATAATGTGTCTAAGGCGTTCAGCCTGACTAGTTGCCTCCAAATACGTCTCCAACGATTGTCTGGTTGAAGGCATATGCGACACTCATCAGTGAAAAAGAACATGATGCCAATCCTGAGCGGTCCATTCGGCATGTTGTTGGGCCTATCTGCACCATGCTGAAAGGTATCATGGTTGCAAAGATGGACCTCGCCATGGACGTCGGAAGTGAAGTTGCGCATCATGCAGCCTATTGCGTGCAGTTTGAGTCGTAACACGACGTCCTGTGGGTGCACGAAAAGCATTATTCGACATATTCGCGTTGCTCTCAGGGTTGCTCCGATCCATAATCCGTAGGTAGCGGTTATCCTCTGCAGTAGTAGCCCTTGGGCGGCCTGAGCGAGGCATGTCATCGACGGTTCCTATCGCTCTGTATCTCCTCCATGTCCGAACAACATCGCTTTGGTTCACTCCGAGACTTCTGGACACTTCCCTTGTTGAGAGCCCTTCCTGGTACAAATAACAATGTGGACGCGATCGAACCGCGGTATTCATCGTCTAGGCATGGTTAAACTCCAGACAACATAAGCCGTGTACCTCCTTCCTGGTGGAATGACTGGAACTGAACGGCTGTCGGACCCCTCCGTCCAATAGGTGCTGCTCATGCATAGTTGTTTATATCTTTGGGCGGGTTTAGTGACGTCTCTGAACAGTCAAAGGAGGTGTGTCTCTGATACAATATCCACAGTCAACGTCTATCCTCAGGAGTTCTAGGAACCAGAGTGATGCAGAACTTTTTTTGATGTGTGTGTATACTTCCTCTTTTAAGCACCGATGTTTTTAATTCTCTGTGTATTACAGCTCATTAGTTTTTTTCCTTTTCAGGAGCAGTTGACACGGAAACTCCGGCCTCTCTGCAGGAGGAGTTTGCATGTTAACAGATGCTTTTGCAGTCTGTGAGTCGTGCAGATGTGCGAACGCAGTAAAGAGCGAAGCGAATATCTTATTTCGTAGAACAGAACCTGTAGGCCTGATTTCACTAATATTCTAGAATACAGCACAAAGGAAGGCACTTGTTAACGGGTGTTCTTACAGCTCGATTTCGTTTAATTATACTCATTTTTGAATGGTAGCTGATGATAGTTAATGTCGTCTTTCTTTGGAGAGATAATTAGAGATAAATAACAATGTCATGGCAGAGACAAACGCATCGTAAACAGTGAAACAGTGCGCGTTGCTGGCTGCTGCGATTATAGCCGTTAGAGTTTCTGACAATGTGGAAGCTGCGATCACTAACAACATAAATGAGATGTTCTCTGAACGAAGAAAACAAGTTCTTGTAGATCATGCTCACTTCGAGAGGGTAATAAACTGGATAAGACACTAGCGCTGTATTGTAACACAATTTATGCGCATAATAGTCTCGTTTATTTATTAAATTTCAATCAGATTAAGCAACTGTTGATTACCAGTAGGTGGGTATATTGTGGTAGATCGTCACACAGTCTAAACTGGTGGTCTTGTACAGTGCCACAGGCAGAGCGGACGAGAGGACGATCGTGTGGGACCACAGTGCTCGACCCTCTGAGAGCGCGGGATGAGAGAGAGGTGTCGCACACGTCCGCATGCTGGAACAGTGTTCTTGTTTCTGTGCCAATTAGAGTCTCTTAAAATTGTGATTCTGTTTTGCTTTATTTGTTTGAGTCACATAGCTACAACGGTTGACTAAACTCCAAATGAAATTGCAGACGTGACTACGACTTTAGGAGAGTGCCAGGGTGTAGACGTCAACGTGGCTGGACGTTTTCCCAACAGACTATACTCACGTCACGTCACTATTCGCGATGTGACTGATAGAGCCTGCAGACAGTTACATCGTGTACGTCATAGTCATGAATGTCGGGAAAATTATAATTCCATCGTAGCCGTCCATGCTGTGGTCCAGCTATATCCTTATATTAGTTCACGACAAAATAAAACGGATCAAGTATTATCGAAGTCTAAGGTTCTCAGAAACATAGCCGCGCGGTCTGGGGCGCTGCAGTCATGGACTGTGCGGCAGAGGTTCGAGTCCTCCCTTGGGCATGGGTGTGTGTGTTTGTCCTTAGGATAATTTAGGTTAAGCAGTGTGTAAGCTTAGGGACTGATGACCTTAGCAGTTAAGTCCCATAAGATTTCACACACATCATCATCAACAGAATCATAAAGGCGCAGAGATTTCTTTTCTTTCCATATCATAATGACGCAAGAACTAAGGCTTCGGAAGATCGAAGAATGCCTTGCACTTTGCCGCTGGGCTGTACATCATCATGAGGTGTTCACGTCCTTTCCAGATGAAACCTAATTTACAAATACTGGTGAATTAAACAGGCACAACTGTCATTATTGGTCGGATGTTCATCTACAGTTGTACAGAACTGTTAACAATCAGCATCGTTGGAGCCTTAATTTTTAGTGTGGAATTGTCAGTGGCTATCTGACAGGTCCCTATTTTTTTTATTTCTTAGAATTGTTGACGGACCATTTACCGCGCTGACTTGAAGATGTTGACTCAGAGGTCAGACAGTGAATTTGGTGCAGTTGGATGGTGCACTGCCTCATTACTCACCGGATCTAAAGGACATTTTTAAATGAACGATGTCCACACCAATGGACTGGACGTGGTGGTACCATTTGCATGGCTCGCTTGTTCACCCGATCTAATATCTTCTGATTTTTATCTTTGTGGACATTCAAAAAATATTTGTTACGAGCAGCAGCCAACGACAAGAGAATTCATGACCAAAAGTATCCTGAGACCTTGTGCAGCCAATCCACGAGATACCCTGCTTTCCGCTTTCAGATATTTCTTACGGAGGATTAATTTATAATTGGAAGCAAACGCTGATCACTCTGAGCATATGTTCAATGGTTAATTTGTGGGTGCAAAGTGAAAGGGGCCGGTCGGGGTGGCCGAGCGGTTCTAGGCGCTACAGTCTGGAATCGTGCGACCGCTACGGTCGCAGGTTCGAATCCTGCCTCGGGCATGGATGTGTGTGATGTCCTTAGGTTAGTTAGGTTTAAGGGGACTGATGACTTTAGCAGTAAATCCAGTAGTGCTCAGAGCCATTTGAACCAAAGTGAAAGGGATGGGAACTCTTTAAATCGAGCACCCCGAGGAATGAGAGGCAACAGGACTCACTCGACGTCTTTTAAACAATTATCTGCGTTTTATTTATGTTTCTTCTGTCTCACAAATGTCAGAATAACGTTTATGCGTTGTGATCTATTGATTTATGCCAATAAATAAGTTAATTAAAAGTTAAAGTTCAACTCTCTCTTCGCTCTTTCTAAATCCGATGTCACAAACAGGGGTCTCCATGAAACAAAACACAACCTTCGAATGACCTTCAGTAACTACCTTTACCATCATGGTTATTGGTAACATGTATACTTTGTATCTAACACTGTGTTTGTCTGTATCCCTCTTCTATTCCGAGCTAATTCCTGCTTGTTTGACCTTCATCGAACCTTGTCATGACCTTGAATAATGTACCATTTTATACGTAAAATTTGTCACACTTTTCAAATCTTAAATCAATATTGGGTTTCTGATTTTAAAAAATCACATTAACTTCCAAATCATTTTGGAAATCACGTTCATCGTCACGGCAGTTATTATCAGAGGGTGACCCCCTGACCCCCTTTTCCACCTACAACTTTTATCTAAAACATTTTGCTGTATCTCATGTTATCCCGAGTTATTCACCATTATGGTTTAAAATGGTCCACCCTGCATGTGAATTACGTAGTAATAGAATCTGAAGTTCTATGAGGCTTTTCACGGGTGATACTGTTGTATACAGAGAAGTGGATACACTAGAAAATTGAAGACAAATGCAGGAATACACGCAGAGAATCAACGCTTGGTGGAACGCGTGTAAGCTGCCCTCATCATAAACAAATGTAACGCACAGGCACTGCGAATACGTAGATAGAAAGACTCTTCACTGTATGATTACACGATTCCAGAACAATCACTGGAAGCAGTCGCGTCCATAAAATAATTAAGTGTATACGCATAGGGCGATTTAAAACAGAACGACCACATAAAACTAACAGCAGGAAAGGCTGAAGCCAGCCTGAGGTTCATTGGAAGAATTCTCAGAAAATATAGTGCATAAACGAAGGAGGTACCTTACAACACTCGTTAGACCAGTGCTTGAATACTGCTCGGCATTCTAGGATCTGTACCAGACAGGACTGATAGAGGAAATGGAGCAGATAAAAAAAATAGCGCGTTTCGTTACAGCTTCATTTACTAAGCACTACAGTGTCTCGCAGTGGATCAAACAATTCCAGTGACAGGCCCTGTAAGAGAGGCGTTTTGCATCGCGGCATGGCTTACTGTCAAAGTTCCCAGAGGAGTCAGAAAATGTAATGTGTCCTCTTATGTACATCTCGCGGAAGGACCATGAAGATTAATTCGGGACATTAACATATTTCCTAGGCCCAAATCCGGGACACATTAAAAATTTTGCAAAATAGGCTATATTTATTTATTTATTATATCAGAAGAATGTTTCAATTAAATGTAATAAACACAAAATATCAATTAAATTTGTTACAAAGAAAAGCACATTTACATTTTATTAATACCTTCTAAGATGAATGAGTGTGATCAGGGCAACTTTATTTATCAGTGCTGTGAATTTTCTTTATCAAGTCTGTATTTTTCAACAACATATGAAAAAACTCGACACAAGTTTCATCATAATTTATTATACTTACTAACAGTGCTTTCATGGTTCCTACAGACAACTGTGTCACTTCTCCATATATTGTCCATGTGGGAAAATACCCTTTCAGTAGCAGCATTAGTACCAGGAAGGCAGAAACGAAACTCCACTAGCTTGAGTACATTTGTGAATGGCACATGATTCTGGCTGAAATGAGAAATCATCTCAACCCATCTTTGACCTGGAACAGTGTTGTTAGCAGTCCATGCAATCATTTTCTCAGTGGTTACAAACTGTCTGACACTGACATACTCATCATACATTACATTTTCTGCAAACTGAACATATGACTCAGTTTCGATAACTAGAGAAGAAGTTCTTTCAATAACATCGCATACAGGTATTTGATTCAAGGTAATCCAATTGTAGCAGTCCAAGATCTGGAAACTTTTTTCAGTCCACTTTTTCAAGTAGGATAGAGAAGTTTCATAGAAAAATAATACAGCACCATGAAAACTCTTTACATCTGCTGGAAGCAGACCTACCTCTGTTTCAAGAGTTTGAAGAATTGTTTTAACTCTTGAGGGAAGGAACTGGTCTTCAATTTTGGACTGCAATGTAGTTTTCAACATACTAATATAATCAGCCACTTCAAATATAGTGACTGTCTGTCCTTCAACTTTTTTAACTGCTTCATGAAATGATGAAGCCTTAATGTGAACAAAGTATAGCGATACTTCAGACAAAGGATTTTGAAAGAAGTTTTGAAGTGACAATGGACACTTTTTTCAGATTGGAAGTATGATTTTAGTGGTTTAAACATTTTGTTGACTCGCTCAACAGCAGGCAACAGTGCTAACCATCTTAGTTGAGCATAACCCAAAATCATTGATAAAGCTGTTTCAACAAAGCTGCAAAAGTCCTTCAGAGTTTCAACTCTTACAGCGTATGATTTGAAATACAGAAATATTTTGGAAACTACCATTTCTATATCTACAGGCAAAATATCAGTAGCTGCTCGAACAGCATTATGCAGTATATGAGCAGCACAACCAACCCCTATCAGTCTATGACCGTGTTCCACTTGTAGTTTAGTAAAAACATTATTCTGACCTTTTCTTTCAGCACCTCCAAAATTGCAATTAGTGTTATCAGCACACAGTCCAACAACTTTTCCTTCTAGGCTGTTTTTTCTGAGGCAGTCTGTTAAATAGCCACTCACAACAGTAGATGTTTCCCCAGGCAACGATTTAAATTGTAATAATCTTACTTTTACACCAGTTTTGTAATCAAAATATCTGACGAGGATAGGAAAGACCTTAATCTCTTTGTGGTTAGATGCATCAGTCAGAAGTGTTCCTCTGTTCGAGTTTGTATTTCGTCTGCATGTTTGCCATAAAACCTCCTCTGCCTCTTCCATGGCTATCAGAAAATATGCAGATTTCTTCCTTCTTCTGTTCGAGTTACGGTTAGAACCGTTTCGACCGCGCGAATGCGTTCGAGTGCGACTTTTTCCCAGTTGCCGTGGTCTCTGACTGCCCATTAGCTGTTAGAGCTGCGGCCAACACGTGTTGGCACAGTAGAAACAGTTTGATAACGGTTTCGACAATTTATCGTACCCGCTTGTCAAACAATTTCCCACCATAACTAAAACTAATAATAAAATATACCGATACAGTTGAAAGGAATGTCTAATTCGGGACAAATTGGGTCATGATTGTTAATTTCGGGACAAACAGGTGTCCCGAATTACCTTTGAAAAAATTCAGGACAGATACACAAAAATCGGGACTGTCCCGAAAAAAACGGGACGGATGGTCACCTTCATGAAGATAAAATTGGAGAGATTCAAACCCACAAGGAGGCTTATCGGCCATCGTTCTTCCTGGGAATTATTTGCGACTGGAACAGGAAAAAGAGGGAAGTGACGGCGATACACAAAGAATACTCGGTCACACACCGCAAAGTGACTTGCTGAGTAGGCGAGTGTCAGCAATATGTCTTGTGGTCTTATCGTGGCGTGTTGATCTTCTGCCGTTAGGTCAGATGATAGAAATGCCACTTGCACGCTTAGAGTAGCAGATTGACGGTGACCAACTTTAAACAGAACTTAATTAATTTTCACACACATTTATTAACATAATAAAAATCATAGATATTATGTAACTTGATTCTGCATGATGTTTACAATTGACAATTTGAAGTTCCTTTGGTCTTGGTACATTAATCGTATTCTCACATATCTCTGATACTTGACAAAGTGTCTATTCATTTATCTTCATGGCTATCTACAGGAATATGGTAATCTTATTAGGCACAAACTGAAACTGGTACAGACTAATGCAGACTCATACAGACTAATGCAGACTGACTAATCAGAGGTCTGTACACATATTATAATACCTCGAGCGATCAGGTATCACTGCGCGAGTGTGGTCCGCGAGGAGAAAACGTTCTATGTTAGCAGCAATCTCATTGGCTGCGTGACATATTAATATGCGGATCGGCGGAAGCATAATTCGGTCCGTCTCTTAGGCAGCGCCATCTTGTAGTGCGGAGATGGACGAGCGCTGCGCCAGCGCTGTTGTGCTTAGCGGGGTGCGCTCTATTGGGAATGTTGTGTACCCGCTGACTACGCAGAACTATGTACACAACAGATGTAGATGTAGATTTCTACATCTACATCTACATCTACATCTACATCTACATCTACATGATTACTCTCCAATTCACATTTAAGTGCTTGGCAGAGGGTTCATCGAACCACAATCATACTATCTCTCTACCATTCCACTCTCGAAGAGCGCGCGGGAAAAACGAACACCTAAACCTTTCTGTTCTAGCTCTGGTTTCTCTTATTTTATTTTGATGATCATTCCTACCTATGTAGGATGGGCTCAACAAAATATTTTCGCATTCGGAAGAGAAAGTTGGTGACTGAAATTTCGTAAATAGATGTCGCCGCAACGAAAAACGTCTTTGCTTTAATGACTTCCATCCCAACTCGCGTATCATATCTGCCACACTCTCTCCCCTATTACTTGATAATACAAAACGAGCTGCCCTTTTTTGTACCCTTTCGATGTCCTCCGTCAATCCCACCTGGTAAGGATCCTACACCGCGCAGCAATATTCTAACAGAGGACGAACGAGTGTAGTGTAAGCTGTCTCTTTAGTGGACTTGTTGCATCTTCTAAGTGTCCTGCCAATGAAACGCAACCTTTGGCTCGCCTTCCCCACAATATTATCTATGTGGTCTTTCCAACTGAAGTTGTTCGTAATTTTAACACCAAGGTACTTAGTTGAATTGACAGCCTTGAGAATTGTACTATTCATAGAGTAATCGAATTCCAACGGATTTCTTTTGGAACTCATATGGATAACCTCACACTTTTCGTTATTTAGCTTCAATTGCCACATGCCACACCATACAGCAATCTTTTCTAAATCACTTTGCAAGTGATACTGGTCTTCGGATGACCTTACTAGACGGTAAATTACAGCATCATCTGCGAACAACCTAAGAGAACTGCTCAGATTGTCACCCAGGTCATTTATATAGATCAGGAACAGCAGAGGTCCCAGGACGCTTCCCTGGGGAACACCTGGTATCATTTCAGTTTTACTCGATGATTTGCCGTCTATTAGTACGAACTGCGACCTTCCTGGCAGGAAATCACGAATCCAGTCGCACAACTGAGACGATACCCCATCGGCTCGCAGCTTGATTAGAAATCGCTTTTGAGGAACGGTGTCAAAAGCTTTCCGGAAATGTAGAAATACGGAGTCAACTTGAGATCCCCTGTCGATAGCGGCCATTACTTCGTGCTAATAAAGAGCTAGCTGCGTTGCACAAGAACGATGTTTTCTGAAACCATGCTGATTACGTATCAATAGATCGTTCCATTCGAGGTGATTCATAAAGTTTGAATACAGTATATGCTCCAAAACCCTACTGCAAACCGACGTCAATGATATAGGTCTGTAGTTCGATGGATTACTCCTACTACCCTTCTTAAACACTGGTGCGACCTGCGCAATTTTTCAATCTGTAGGTACAGATATATCGGTGAGCGAGCGGTTGTATATGATTGCTAAGTAGGGAGCTACTGTATCAGCGTAATCTGAAAGGAACCTAATCGGTATACAATCTGGACCTGAAGATTTGCCGTATCAAGCGATTTGAGTTGCTTCGCAACCCCTAAGGTATCTACTTCTAAGAAACTCATGCTAGCAGCTGTTCGCGTTTCAGATTCTGGAATAATCGATTCGTCTTCCCTGGTGAAGGAATTTCGGAAAACTGCGTTCAATAACTCCGCTTTAGCGGCACAGTCGTCGGTAACAGTACCATCGGCACTGCGCAGCGAAGGTATTGACTGCGTCTTGCCGCCTGTGTACTTTACATACGACCAGAATTTCTTCGGATTTTCTACCAAATTTCGAGATAATGTTTCGTTGTGGAACCTATTAAAGGCATCTCGCATTACGTATAGATTAAGAGGCAACCTGTGGAAATAACAACGAACACTGTACCAGGATCGCGAAGATCACGGTGATAGGTAGGCAGTGTCGCCGGCAGCGAGGCAGAACGGCTTCTGAGCAGCTGCACCACAACATCCGGGTGGGAACGGAACGGCTTTCTACACGCGTGCGCGGGCTTCCAAACTGTGACGTCAGTCGAGAGCGCAGCCACCAACCTGGTAAGGTCTGTGGGGCGCTTCAGTCGGCTGATGACAACCGGGGAGTGGGACGTGCCATGTACGCTTTCGGTTGTTAGTGATATGACAGTGCGACGTTTTCTCTCCCGCGCGGGGCCCTCGAAGTGGCCGTCTGCTACGATCGTGCTTCTGCTCATAGCGGCAACCAGCGCCAGAAGCGGTGGTGAGTCTATATCTGACTGCATTAATAATTAATGATCTTGTGTGTGCAGATGGGCAAACAGGGAGAAAATTGACGCCTGTCACTACTGCAATATGTGAACACTATTACCACGCTATGATAATGCATGACAACTGTCGCTCGTATGGCTTAATAGCTTTGTTAATTAAGACACTGTAAACTACCATGGTACCCTAGTCCAGTTTAAACATAAAAACATAGAATGAGATTTTCACTCTGCAGCGGAGTGTGCGCTGATATGAAACTTCCTAGCAGATTAAAACTGTGTGCCCGACCGAGACTCGAACTCGGGACCTTTGCCTGTCGCGGGCAAGTGCTCTACCAACTGAGCTACCGAAGCACGACTCACGCCCGGTACTCACAGCTTTACTTCTGCCAGTACCTCGTCTCCTACCTTCCAAACTTTACAGAAGCTCTCCTGCGAACCTTGCAGAACTAGCACTCCTGAAAGAAAGGATATTGCGGAGACATGGTTTAGCCACAGCCTGGGGGATGTTTCCAGGATGAGATTTTCACTCTGCAGCGGAGTGTGCGCTGTTATGAAACTTTCTAGCAGATTAAAACTGTGTGCCCGACCGAGACTCGAACTCGGGACCTTTGCCTTTCGCGGGCAAGTGCTCTACCAACTGAGCTACCGAAGCACGACTCGCGCCCGGTACTCACAACTTTACTTCTGGCAGTACCTCGTCTCCTACCTTCCAAACTTTACAGAACTAGGCTGTGGCTAAGCCATGTCTCCGCAATATCCTTTCTTTCAGGAGTGCTAGTTCTGCAAGGTTCGCAGGAGAGCTTCTGTAAAGTTTGGAAGGTAGGAGACGAGGTACTGGCAGAAGTAAAGCTGTGAGTACCGGGCGTGAGTCGTGCTTCGGTAGCTCAGTTGGTAGAGCACTTACCCGCGAAAGGCAAAGGTCCCGAGTTCGAGTCTCGGTCGGGCATACAGTTTTAATCTGCTAGGAAGTTTCATAAAAACATAGAGCTTGCAGTAGCAGAATCGATCTCGCGTTGCTTTGTGTGGCGGGGGAGAGGGGGGTGTGGTGTGAAGGGGAAAAACAAATACAGCTTATCGCATATTTCATGCCACGCCCATTGTTGACGGAAAGCGCCGGTTTGTTTCCCATTATAAACAGAGTGATTTTTAGAGAGGAAATTTAAGTGTCCGTTCAGTAGAGCGGTCACAAATTAGCCTACTGCGGTATTTGTTTCATCTACGTATTAATTGGACTGTTGGAAATGATCGTATGGCATTGTTGGTCGGGAGGCCCCATTCGGGGGAGTTCGGTCGCCGTATTGCAAGTCCTTTTTAGGTGACGCTACATCGGCGACTTGCGAGTCAATGATTATGAAGGACACACAACACTCGGTCCCCTGCTGGGAATCGAACCCGGGCCCCCTGCGTGGTAGTCGGTAACGCTACCGCTACGATACGGGCCGGACTACTACCCTGTTAACACATATCGATAAAAACAAATACGCCTCTAGACTAATTTGGGACCACGCTATTGGGTGGGCGGGTAAAATTCCGCTTTAAAAACTATCTTTAAAATTCGTTTTGTTTGTAATCGAAAACAAAGCGATGCTTTCTGTCGTCACGGGCATCGCATGAAAGACGTAATGACTCCATAATTATGTTACAAAAACGAAATTGCAATTTTCAATAAATGATTTATACAGAGAATTTGTTATAAATCTGCCGAAACATCAGAGAAAATGTGCATGACGATTCTTAGGAGGGACACCCTGTATATTTTTCTTCGCTTTAGAAACGGATTAAAATGTTCTTAGGCTGCCGTAAATATTTTAACTTCTGCTGCCTTTTATCTATTTGCTTTTTGTATTTACCTGGAATCGCAGCGCCAAACTGTTTACATTGTACGTTTTAAAAGTTTAATGTTGAAGGTACACCAATACTTCCTACTAGTCATTCAACTCTTAATGTTAAGCTTTACATGTTTTACACGTGATCGACGAACAGACGTCTAGCATTGGGCTGAATACTTTCTCATAAACGAAACGTGTTTGTTTTGACACTATCAATTCACGCTTCAGAGGTAACTACTGGATTGTTTATGCTTCGCTATGACAAACTTATGGACATTTCCCTCAGTTCACATTTCTTACTTGATTTAAGCACCGCCTAGAACGTCTCGAGCCGCCTTTATCCAAGGAGGATGGTTTGCAGCATTTAGGCAAATGACTTATCTGCTAGTAGCATCCAAGACAATGATTAGTGACTTAACATATGCCTCGAAAATTTGCGGCATTTGTTATATAAGCAGTTATCTTACCTGATAGCTTGAGGGGCTTAATAACATGGTTCTTCTAGTTCAAACTTTCATAAATATGTTCACCTAAAAATTTGGTGCATTGTGTCCTATTTATCGACTCCTGTTAATGCGCTTCGTCAGTTGTTGGTATGATCTCTTCGTTGTACAGAAGTGAATAGAGTATTTTTGTTCAAAATTTAGGGAGAGTCGATTTTCTGAGAAACACTCAATAATTTTTTTGGAAAGCATCATTTACAGTCCCTTCTGTTGCTCTTCAAAGCTTGTGTTCAACGATGCAAAGGCTACAGTTATCTACATTCGCCAGATATCTTGTATTTGGTCTCTGCAGTCGGCCATCGCTGTATTCTGAAAAGATCTGGAGTAAGAGCGCCGTCTCTAACGACATCTATACCCACAACACTTTAAACTCCAGCTTTCCATTTCCAAATTAATTGTAAGACAGCCTTAACATAAAGCTCTCATCAAAAAGTCAAAAGTTCAACAGTTCCTTGTGCAAAAAATGCGAAAAGTGAGTTATAAAAAGAATGTTTTGTGTGAAGTGCAATTAACTGCTTTTCGACCTATTTTTGATGTAAGGTAGGTCTGAAATTCATAAATAAGGACTCTCCTTGGTCATGCAGTGACTGTTTACTAATATTAGCACTAGTGTGAACTCAACAGTCAAATACTTCAAACTGCTGCAAAGCGATCTGGATACGCTTGAAACATAGATTTTAGCAATAAAGAAAAAATGGGAGACCGTAGTTTCTCCCGAAGTATAAAATATTCAAATAACTTACGGGAAAGCAGGCGCGTGACTTCGACAACCGGCAATATTTCGACAGGAGCACACACTGCCAATTGCAAGGCAAAACTGGAGCAAGTAAGCGCTGTGCAAGCGAATTTAATACCTCGGTTTTCACAGAAACTACGTAATGATCTCTCTCTCTGTCTACACAAACACGCGCACACACACACACACACACACACACACACACACACACACACACACACACACACACTCTTATGCAATCACAAACCGAAGATGACGGACGTCAAAAGTTGTCGATAATGAAATTAATAATCAACAGGTGACATAGCATGAGCTCTGTGTCTCTGTTTTTTTGACAAATGAGACAGCAAGATTTCATGCAGAATTAAAAAAAAACACCATCTCTATTTATAAGGTTACTTGCTAATTTTATTTCTACAGTTTCCTTAATAACACTATCCCAGTACCTGGAAGTTCATGCCAGAATCTCCGTGTTTATTCCAAAGGATTACTGGGGTGCCAAGACAATGCTGCTCGGCTCTTGTAAGCATGTGTGCTGCTTACGCTCCGTACACCGGTCCTTCACAGTTCTGATGGTCTGATCAATGTATGACATGCCACAACTGCAAGGGATACGGTAGACACCCGTATAGTGCAAATCAAGATCATCCATTACGGAACTCAAAGGACCCTCATCTTAGGGTGTACGGGCTTTTTGCCTTGCGCGGAGAGTATTTCGAACAGGATTGGTCGTACTTCCAGTGATCTACGATAAACTGCTGGTAGAAGAGGAGAAAGTTCTTTCGCTTGATTTTCGTAGTCCTGTAGGTATCTCATCTAGTCCAGGTGCCTTCACATACTAAGTGATTGTACGTAGGTTGCAACTTAAATAGTGGCAACATTGCTGTGGAGACACTATGCAATAGAATCTACTATTGTCGCTGGTAGCACACGTTGTTGACATGCTACCTTACCTGCGAGCAAATGGACTCGCCCGTCCGACGTCACCGGCGTGCGCACAATCGAAAGAAAAACATTCACTTGTGAGCGAGCGGTTTAACGTAACGGTGTCAATATGTTTTCGAAACAGGAACAACGGAGTTGGATTAGGATTGAATGTACCAGAGGTCATACAGCACGGAGGTTTCATCAAGGTCTTCAAGAGGCGTGCGGGGAATCGGCATTGCCGAACAGAACAGTGGCACGTTGGGCAAAAGCCTTCTACGAAGGTCGGCAAACTGTGGCAGACATGCATCGGGCAGGTCGCCCCAGCGTCTCTGAAGTTCATGCTGTTGCCGCGTTAGTGGACAGTGATCGACGCCATACGATTCGTGAGCTCGCCCATGAAGCCGGATTAGCGCATACGACTGTGCTTCGCAGCCTGAAGGAACGCCTGGGCATGCGAAAAATTGCATCACGATGGGTTCCGCATTAATTGACGGAAATGCAGAAATGGATGCGTTACGAAGCTGTTCAGATGCACTTGGAGCGCTATGATCGCGAAGGAGAGGCTTTCTTACGCCGTAACGTTAACAGTGGATGAGACATGGGACACATCATACGAGCCAAAACTGAAACGCCATTCCAACGAATGGCGTCATTATGGATCGTCGCGAAAGTCGAAAGTGCGTCAGAACCCCAGTATGTTGAAAGTTATGGCGATTCTTGTGTACGACTGTGGTGGTGTTATCCTAACGCATTACTTTCCTCCACGGCGAACCGTCAGTGCACAGTATTACTGTTCGTTTTTGGAGCATCACCTGCGACCAGCTTTGCGAAAGAAGCGGCGACACTTTCTGCGCAACCCACCCATCATTTTGTACGACAATGCGCGGGCGCATACAGCGTAAGCTGTGGCTGCTCTGTTCGGTCGATATTTATTTTTTATTTATTTATTTATTTATTTCGTATTCCATTAATCCGTATTGTGATAAATCACAAGGATGTGGAATGAGTCATGATTACATACAACTGATATAATACACATATATAAAATGACAAAAATGTACCATAAGATTATGAATAAGTTTGTAGGTTAAAATCAAATCAAAGGTATAGCTCAAGTAATATAAAACAATACCTAAAAAGGAAATATAGTACATTTTCCAAATTAAACAAATAATACACATATATAAAATGACAAAAATGTACCATAAGATTATGAATAAGTTTGTAGGTTAAAATCAAATCAAAGGTATAGCTCAAGTAATATAAAACAATACCTAAAAAGGAAATATAGTACATTTTCCAAAACAGTTAATGTGATCTATAGCAAACAAATTTTTATCAGTATAAAAAATCATTGCTTTATCTGTAGATACTCATCAAGAGAATAGAAGGAATTTACCATTAGGTATTCTCTCAATTTACATTTAAAAGTAGGTAAGACATTAATGTGATCTTTAATACCTGATGGAAGGGAGTTGAAAATTTTTGTGGCTGAATAATGAACACCTTTCTGAACAAGACTTAAATGTTTCAGATCCCTGTGTAGATCATTTTTAGACCTAGTATTATGATCATGACATTCACTATTAGTTTTAAAAAGAGATAGGTTGTTAGAAACAAAAATCATCAAAGAAAATATGAATTGAGAGGTAAGTGTTAATATTTGTAACTTATGAAACAGACTTCTGCAAGAATATCTTGGATGAACACTACTCATGATTCTAACAGCTCTCTTCTGTGCAGTAAATATTTTTTTGGCTAAAGGCTTGTTGCCCCAAAATATTATGCCATACGACATGATAGAATGAAAATAACCAAAGTAGGCAGCTTTAGTAGCGTCCTCATCACCAATGGGGGTGATTACACGCAGAGCATAAGTTGCCACACTGAGCCTTCTATGTAGGTCTAAGATATGCTCAGACCAGTTCAGCTTGCCATCAATTAGAATGCCCAAGAACTGAGATGATTCACAGTGTAGTATATTTTGGTTACCACAGTTTAAGTGGCATACTTCATTTTCTTGTTGAGATGTGTGAAATTGCATATACTGAGTTTTCTGAATGTTTAGAGTTAGTCCGTTGCACTTAAACCAGTGTAGGATGTCAACGAGTACAGCATTACATTTATTTTCTAGGTCACTGTTAGTTCGACTTTCAAGCAGAATAGTGGTGTCATCGGCAAAAAGAGTAAATTTACACTCGGTGTCTGTGCAAAGTGGGAGATCATTGATGAAGATAAGGAAAAGCAAAGGTCCTAGGATGGACCCCTGAGGCACACCACACTTTAATGTCCCCCAATCAGAAGAAATGGGACTATCATTGGCACCATTAATTATCACCTTCTGTTTTCTGTTTTGCAGATATGATTCTATCCATCTACCAATGCTACCTCGCAAGCCATAAAAATTAGCCTTATGTAAGAGAATGTTGTGGTCCACACAGTCAAAGGCCTTAGACAAGTCACAAAAAATTCCAATAGGTGACATTTTATTATTTATTGACTCTAAAATTTCATTTGTGAGAGAAAAAATAGCCTGCTCAGTTGATCTACCTTTTTGGAAACCAAACTGGTTTCTGTTGAGTATGTTGTGGCTGTTAAGATGTTCTACAATTCTTGAATACATTAGTTTCTCTAATACTTTTGAGAAACTACTTAGTAGTGATATTGGACGGTAGTTAGATAAATTAGTTTTGTCACCCTTCTTGAAAAGTGGTTTCACAACGGCAAGCTTTAATCTCTCTGGGACAACACCTTGCTGGATAGACTCATTAAAAATGTGACACAGGACTTGACATATGTGGTCACTACAATGCTTCAGTATTTTTGGTGAAATGTTGTCAATACCAGTGGCATTTTTATTTTTTAAGGCCTTGATGGTATTTTTAACTTCAGTAATAGTAACTGGGGCAATACAAATTGGGTCATACGTGTTAGGGTTAGCTCTGTGTAATAAATGCGTAGCAGCATTTAAGGAACCGTTACAACCTACTTGTTCTGCTGCAGTTATGAAGTGATTGTTGAATATGTTGGAAACTGTTACAGGATTATGAATAACCTCATCCTTATAGCTTATCTCTGTGGTATTAACATTCTTGTTACTCTTGCCACACTCTCTCTTTATAACATTCCAAACTGCTTTTATTTTGTTCTCAGATTTATCAATTTCAGACTTAATATACAGGCTCTTGGATTTGTTTATCACCCTTTTTAAAATTTTACAATATAACTTAAAATGAGACCTTTCAAGGGGATCATTTGATACTCTTAGTGAGGCATGTAACTCCCTCTTAGTCCTGCAAGAAATTTTTATACCTCCAGTAATCCATGGTTTACTGGAAGAAACCTCATTGTTCTTTCTGACAGTTTTTTTTGGGAAAGCCATTTCAAATACAGATATAAATTCATTTAAAAAAAGGTTAAATTTATCATTAACATCTGATGTGCTGTACACTGGCTCCCAATCTATCTGTGACAAATAGTCGTTAAAGGCAGACACAGTTTCAGTGTTTATACATCTATAGGACCTATAGGTGTGGGAGATTTTATTGCACAAACTGATGTTATTTACTTTCAGAAGTTGTCCATCATGGTCAGACAGGCCATAAATTACTTTGCTCACACTAGCACTGTTGACTCTATTCTTGTCAATGAAAATATTATCTAGAAGGCTCTTGCAATTTTCTGTAACCCTAGTGGGCCAGGTAACCATCGCAGCCAAGTTGTAAGAATTCATTAAGTGGTCCAGGTCAGTTTTGAGGTTGTTATCAGTTAAGAAGTTGACATTAAAGTCACCTACAATTATTAAATTTCTAGTTTTAGAGAACAATTTGGTCATAAGAGATTCTAACTTATTCATAAAGATGCAAAACTTCCCTGCTGGAGCTCTGTAAATTGCAAGCACAGTAAGTAACATGTCCTTTGCAGAAATTTCAGTCCCGCAAACTTCAAAATGTTGATCTACACAATACTTACTTAGATCTAAAGATTTATAAATGATTTTACTGTCTATATAAATTACAGCACCACCTTTCTCCTTACTTGTTCTGCAGTAATGAGTAGCTAGATCATACCCATCAAGCTGCAGCCCATCAATTCCAACTGTTACATGATGCTCAGTAAGGCATAAAACATGAGGACGGTCAACAGTGTCCATGTCCCCTAAATTTACAGATAAAAACTCTAATTTACTTTTGAGACTTCTGATATTTTGATGAAGAATAATAAGATTCTTATAGCTACCTCTACTGTCCTTCTGCTGGTCTGCTTGTCCATTAACACCGTTAGTCCCCGTTGCACTCAAAACTGTGTTGGATACATTAAGACCTATGTCGCAGCTGGAGATTTGTTCACTAGATGTCGTTGGCGAGGTCTGGTGGGTGCTGGCCATAAAAAATCACTGTTTCTTTTTGGAATTCTTCTTTCTCTCGTAGAAAATCGGGGATTACCTTTTATCCTTGGAGATACTGCATCGGAATTATTTTCCAGTCCTTGAGGTTCTTTGGGTGGAACTTCATCATATGGTATTAATATGTCATTGGCAGTGACAGGATGAGACACAGCTATACATCTGTTTCTTGTATTCACATTGGTTCCCTGTCTATCTTGGCATGAATTGGTTTCTACAGTACCGGTACAAAATCTGACCTTTCTTGCAGAGCTGGTTGTAAGTGTTTTTACTACATCACACCGTTTCCATGGGTTTGATACTGATGAAGCAATGTTCCTGCACAGTCTGAGCTTTCCTGTTTTGTTCAGGTGTAGTCCATGATTAGTGTAATCAGGCCTTTGCAAGAATAAATTGACATCAATTACTTTCACATTAACAAAATTAGATGACAAATTCATTATATATTCATTAAATCTGTACACTGTTTCGTTGACTTCTGGCTTGTCATAACAGTAGGGAATGGTACATAACAATAGCTTTGTATGATCAAGTGCTGCAGTCAACTTTTCTAAGTCTGGAATAAAGTTGATTTTCTTACGAATGTCATTTATTCCTGCAAGGATAATAACTGCATCGTCCAAATTGAAATCACTAGTAAGATCTGATGCCCCTTCAACTACACCACTGAGGCATGCATTTGGTTTAACAACAGATGATGTGTAATACTTGGGTTTCAAAAATTCATTTAGCAATGATGCACAGTTTCGCCCATGACTGTCCGATAGTAATAAAATCTTATTCGTTGGCTGACTCTCAATTGGTCTTTTTGTCGAATTTTTAGGAACATTGTCTCGTCCTACCACCTGAGTAGATTTCTCTGTTTCATCAATTTTATCACTTAAGGCACTAAAACGGTTGCTTGTATTCAGATGATATAACTGCTGAGAAACGAGATGTTTTGGTATCTTCTTGGGCTGGTGACAATTTGTGCTCTCGTCTTGGGATTCACTTTTGTTCTGTTGACTTCTGGCGGACAATGTGACATTTTCAGCTTTCAGTCTTTGCAGTTCTTCTAACAACACGGAAATTATTTCTTCCTTGCTGTCTATAGTGCCCACTTTTACGCAATTATCACATTTCCATATCTCTTGTTTTGAGTCCACCTTTGCACAGTTATAATGATAAACAATTTTACACTTAAAGCACATAATACCTGTAACGACTTTCTTTCTGCATGAGCATAGTTTGCTGTTTGTTATTTCTTGAAGCGCAATTTCGTGGCTGTATGATGAAGTTGATGCTAAGCAAACACTGAGTTTCTCATTTTTTACTACCACCTTCATAATTAAATAACAAGAGATGCACTTCCCATCACTAAATACGTCGAACTTCTTACACTTCACACAAACTTCGGATTGTTTGCTTTTATTTGCGGAACTCATGCTGTTCTGTTTACTGATCGTCAACATGGTTTCTTTTTCACAGTTTATAGATGCATCACAGTTTTTTTCAGATACTTTTAACACAATATAACACGTAATACATAACTGGTCACAATACCAACCGACATTTCTGCAAAATGCACACTTTTCTTCATTAAATTTACATTTATTACTGGAACTAACACACTCGCGAATTTCATTCGGCGCCATCTTGAATACAGGACTGGGAAGTACTGTACCATCCACCATACTACTCGGACTTAAGTCCTTGTGACTTTGATTTGATTCCTAAGATGAAGGAACCACTTCGTGGCAATCGCTTCAGAACTGTTCCAGAGATTCGACAGGGAGCAGACCGCTCCATTCGCACCATCAACAGAACAGGTTCTGCTAACGGTATACTACCCCTTCCACATCGCTGGCAACGGGCTCTACACAACGCTGGTGACTGCTTTGAAGGACAGTAACAGGTGCAAACATGTAACTCTTTTGCATTGGTTGTGAGTGAATAGTTGCCACTATTTAAGTTCCAACCCTCGTAGTTGCTATTTTGTTCAGCGATCGGTCAACTAAGTATCCACCATGTAGTCACATGATGATTGGCAGGAGGGACTGTGTTACTATCTTCAGCGGTGAAACAATTTCGGAGGACAAAAATCAATATTTTATGGCCTTTTCTCTGTTATGTCCCATTCCGGTGCCAGCATAGTCTGTGAATGAGTGAACAGATGATTTCGATCCGCTTACTGATTTCAATTTTGACCTGTAGTCATCGTTTCCCTCTCTATGACTGCAGTTGCTTATAGAGAAAGAATACTTTGGTGGTCTCGACGTAAAATTTTACGACCAGTCCTACTGTCTCACGAAGAAGACTCGTGAAGAATCGCTTAACATGCCAAAGAGATAACTGTAGCGGCGCTTGGGAACATGTCATTATTTTCGAATGTATTAGCTCAAGATCAGCCGTCTAATCTCGAAAAATCATTGGAAAAGGACAATGCGCCCTGCAGCGTTAAAAACTAGCGCCAACAGATATACAAACCTTATACGTTCACCAGCTCGATATAATAGTCAGACCATAATCTTGATCAATTTGAGCTCCACAGCTGACTGCTATTAATGATTAATGAGAACCACCACAGCTGTATTGATATTCATTCTGACACGACTGGTTGGTTCGTTAGAACATCAGGTTGGCGAGTTGTGCCAATATCATGATTTAACCCCAGAAACACCAAGGTATTTTAGGTCACACGGAGCGCCAACCAAGGGCAAGTTTAGCCCGTGTTACAATAAGTTGTAAATCTTGTAATTTGTTGTAATATGTATTTATTTTATGTAATTCTGTTTCCATTGAGATATTAGTTTAACAGGAAATAGTGACAATATAATTGAAAGCTTAATTTTTTAACACTCATAGGTTGAATATAACAACCAAGAATGGTCAAATCCTGTTCAATGAAAGTTTGTGTAAACAAGATAAGAAGGTTGTGTAACTGAATACAAAGGCTGTCTAAAGTTTCTGTGCACACTTTGATCTATTAACTTAATAATACAGCTTTGTCATTGAGAGAAACTTTCAAAAACAGAAATGAAAACACTCGCTAAAATACATGTTATTGTACATTGAAAACTCTCGGAAAACACTCTTCGCTTAGAGACAATATTTTCTCTTACAGATGACATTTACCTCCTGAACACAAAATGGTTGATTCTGAATGAGTCTTACACAAATGGCGTCCACAGCTTCCACATGTTAACTTGGTTTTTGTGATGTTGTCTCTTGCTCTTTGGTTACTTGCATTCTTCAAGCATAAGTAGCACCTTGCTTTTCTGGTTGGTTCTTCATTTGCAGCAATTTTGTTTACCTCCAGTTTCTTTCCTAGGATCTCTCCCGTCGCGCAAATAATAGGCAACTGGAGTCCTTACAAATCCATGGCTCGCTCTTCTACATATGGTTTCAAAAGTTCGTGGCCTAATTCATGGAAATACAGTTTTCTGGCGTTTGGTTTCCCTTCATTCCATTTAGGCGCATTCATCTTGAACAGTGTGTTTGAGTTAGCTGCAGCTATATCAAGTAAGCTGTAGAACATTGACACTGGCCATCTACTCGAACCCTTTTTGTAGAGTATGTCCTAACCATTTGATCTACGGCATCCACTCCTCCCTTAGTGGAATTGTAGTATAGGAGTATGTGTGTTTTCTTTTTTGGTGTATCAATTTCTACTCCTGCATTACGATGTTGTGTAGACAACATCAACAGATTTTACTTTGGTTTTTCCTTTGTGATGTAGCAGACAATTGTTACTGGCGGCTTCTTAGAAGATAGCTCTGTGAATGCGAATTTGGAGGAATACAGTTCTCTGCCTGCTGTCGTCTTAAGTTCCTGCTGTACATGTTTTCTGTTCGATTTGAGTGTCCCAACCAATGTAAGTTTGTAGTCTTGATAGAGAATGTCCGCCAACTCCACAGAAGTGTAGAAGCGGTCAGTTGTGACATTGTCGCCTATATTCTTTATTGGCTCCACCAGTCTCTTCACAATCTCAAGAGGACCTCGTTCACTGGCAGGGCTACTGTCCTTTCCAGCATACACTTCCATTTTATATTATGTATCGTTCAGTTGCACTAAGAAGCATTCTGACTAATATTCCATATTTTCCAGGTTTGTCTTTGAGGAAAACTTTGAAAGGACAACGACCTCTGAAAAGACACAACATTTCATCAATTGTATTGTCAGGTCCACATCTGAAGTACCGTGGGAATATTCCATTCAATACTTCAAATACTTCACGCAGCGGCGCAAATTTGTCATGTACGCGTCTTTCTGACCTGCTGCCTTTATCAAAGCCAAGAATTTCGGATAGCTGATATGCTCTTGTCTTACCCATAGCTCTTCTATAAATAGCTCTTCCCAATAAATTTGACCATAAATCAGATAAAGAAATATTGGTGTCCTGGTAAACTCCCATTAGAATTAAAATTCCCATGAATGCATATATTTCAGAATCGCTAACGGGAGATACGTTTTCTCTTTCAGCTTCTTCATTTGTATGGTCAAGTATTTTCCGTACTAATTCAGGAGTGACAATTTTTTTAAATGATTCACATATGCTTGTTACTTTCCCAGCATTGGTTATTTCTTGACGTTCATGGACTATGTTACCAAAATCCCTTTTACTATGTCTCGGAGTTTCTGCAAGATACACTCTGGCAGATCTTGTAACATATTTATTTGGACTGTTACCTGCATGCTTTGTTTCTTCTTCATTGTCCTCCGCTTCTTCACTGAAATCCTTTTCTACTTCTGTATGATCTGACTCAAATCACTTAGCCTAAATCTGATAATTCATCGTCGAGTAACAGTTCTGCAAGAACTTCTGCGTCTTTCAAGTCTCTATAGCTCATCTTACAAAATCTACTTTACAATACAGGCGTCGCTCTAGTGTGACAAACTGCTAATAGTAATAATGGCAAGTCTAAAATCAACAATGAAAGTGAAACTCAACGATTAGACGCTCAACAAAACACTGTAAAACTCATGTTCGAGGTTGCCAACCGAATAAAAGAAAGAAAAACAAACCGGAAAATTTTGCCCATGCTTGGTGGTTGTAGGGAAGATAATAATAATTATGGTCGCGTGGAGTACCAACCCCGGGCAAAATGTGCCCATGGGCGTAAAATTCATATTTTGTACTTGCAATTGTAAAAATTTAACCATAGAAACGTACAGCATAGTGTATTATAAGGTAGAAAAAGACCCAAAAACATAGGATATTTCCCATGACATTTTTAAAAAATAAATATTTACGGGCAATTTTTGACCGTGCTTAGTCTTTCTAGGGTTGGTCTAGTTGCCTTATGCAACGTTGGTGCCAAATCGGAATAGGACGATCATATAAACATTCTCCCTACCGCATGGCAGAATCTTGCGTGTACTACTCCGATGTTGCCGGTTGTATACATTAGAAACCAAGCCGCAGCTGTTGCGTTAGCGCTATAACGGCTTCCTTCCTTCCCTCCATCACCACCAGTAGTTCCGTTAGTCCCCGTAATAGCCTTGTAGCTGGCGCTGGGGTTGCTTCCTACTCGTCGACTCGTTGTCTCTTACTAAAGTCTGCAGCGGCTTACGGTTAATCGTGATTTGGTAAGACCGATTGTCGGGATCAGATGGCCTCTAACGAAGCTGATATGAGATTAAATCTACATTAATAGTAAACTGGGAAAACTGTTGGGTCCGCCTGTCTTTGAACACGCTAATATCGAAAACTACGTTCTAGACGGATTTCTATGCGGTTGTCACTCGTAACTTAAGCGTAGGAAGGAGCACCGTATACGCTATATGCCATTGAAATCGGATGACGGAAAAATATTTATAAATATTATAAAAATGTTTGTATTTATGCTCCACATCTACTCCAAAATCACTAGACCGAATTCAGCCAACGTTGGTACACTTGTCGTTTACTGTTAAAAGAATCGCAGTGGGGTTAGGCCACCAGCCTATCAAAAGGGGAGGGTGGGGATGAAAAATCGTAGGCCACGACGCGTGAAAGCCCAGAATGTATTCATCCAGTGTTTGAGACGAAAGCATTTATTGACTTGAAACCAACTTAACATATAATTTCAAACCTTTACGAAACTCTTTCTCGCTGACAACACCCATATAATAATGAAAGAAAAAAGTTTATCGCTTACTGTCTTTCCTGCTGCTCATGCAGTAAAACTGCCGCACGAAGCAAGACGCTTAAATTTATAATTTCTTTACTACTTAGTGTATTCGGGATACATTTTGCAGATATTGTTGACGCATACCACCTAATGTCCCTCCAAAATTATACGACATCACTGTACGACACATAGTTCAGGGTATGACTTCACGAAGATTACAAATATCGAGCAGAGTGAAAACGAAACTGCAGTGCGAAATTCGCTACAGATACAGTGAATTATTTGTACAAATATGTTAAATATTTGTGAAACACATGTGACAAGGTCGAACACGGGCAAGGCTAAGGGTGAACAGCTTCTAAGCCCCTGGGTCTATTTCAACCCAATATGGTACATATACTACTCACTATCTGTAAAGAAATGCTGTGGGGGTAAGAACCAGCAATTTCCTTTGAGGGTGGAGATAATAATGTGGACAGACAGGGGGGGGGGGGAAGGAGGAGATGGACATAGAGACAGAGGAGATGAGGAAATGGGCAGAGAGAGGGGTGTAGGAGGAGGAGGAGGTGATGGACAGAGAGGGAGAGAGGGGAGAAAGAGATAGACAGAGAAAGGGAAGGAAGCTGAGATGGATTAACAGATGACTGTAATAAACGCCAGGTACCCAGCTTCTTGATACTTAACAAACGTTGCGTCCAACGATTGCGTATGTAGCGACAAAGCACCCCCGATCCGCAATTATTATTGCAAATTCGTGTATTCGTCCCCTTTATAGGATGGCAGAATCCACTTAAACCCGATATCGAAGCGACGAGTGTTCGCTTAAACGATCACCGGCAGGGCGTCTTAGAGTATACAGAGAGGGAGAGTTTGGAGACGACGCGGAGTCTGAAGTGAGTATTGGAGCTCATTCCTGATCACTATGCGAGACTGCATATCGTGTCGCGCTGTTTGCTCGTGCTCTGGTCTGGAGTCAGTTAAGTGATGATAAATTAGGTACTCATACGTTACCGTTGAAAACAACAAAAGCGCCGTAGATAGACCATATACAACACAAAATTGACGATACCCCGCGCCATCACACAAGTCATATTTCTTCGCGTGTAGAGGAAGGAAAAATAGAAACTATATGGACGCTTTATTTTCCTGCTAGAGTTCAGTTCCTACAGCGTTTCAACGCCTTATCAACCTTGAAATTAAGCCTGATCCGTGAACAGCACATTTGCTCTAAAGTGAACGTTGACACATTTTTTGAATTAACCTTTCGCAGAAATTATCTGCTGATAGTGCCTGCACGCGCTGTACTCGGTACGGATACAGCAGGTTTTCATGTGGCACTCTCCAGACAGACATGTGGTCAATATCATTTGTTGCAGATAATTCTCTTACGCTGACACGAAGATTGTCAATTTCACGAAGAATTTCCTCTTTTAGTTCAGGTGTCCTCGTCGTTCTAGGCCTCTCCAAGTTATGAGTAGTTGGCTTAAACGTCCCTTGCTCCATAAGACGACGATCAATTGCAGCCGGCCTAAGTGGCCGAGCGGTTCTAGGCGCTACAGTCTGGAACCGCACGACCGCTACGGTCGCAGGTTCGAATCCTGCCTCGGGCATGGATGTGTGTGATGTCTTTAGGTTAGTTAGGTTTAAGTAGTTCTAAGTTCTAGGGGACTGATGACCTCAGAAGTTAAGTCCCATAGTACTCAGAGCCATTTGAACCATTTGATCAATTGCATCAAAGGGCCTCCTGTCAGGGTACTTTCGTTCTGGAAATCTCTTCCGAAACAAACGTTAAGCGCCATGGCCATTCCGATATGCTAACCCTACGGCTAATGCGCATCTGCCAACTCCGCGTTTGGAGTGCACTTCCATTGCAGTGTACCGGAAGCAAAGTCCGTGATGAATATTGACGGTGAACCTAAGAATCAAAATATCCTGTACATTTTAACCATCCGTAGCCAAGACTGTATTTTTAAAATTTGATGTAAAGAAACGTTTGATGTAATGCTGATACGTTCTATTTGTGTGTTTCCCATGATTGATGTGATTATGAAGACTGAAGCGCCTAGAACCTCTTGGCCACTCCGGCCGGCTCATGATTATGAAGAGAAGTAGAAAAGTAGCTTTAACATGGAAATAACCCGTTTCTGGGCCGCTTTCTATATAGCACACTTTATTAAAAAAAAAAAATGGTTCAAATGGCTCTAAGCACTATGAGACTTAACATCTGAGGTCATCAGTCCCCTAGACTTAGAACTACTTAAACCTAACTAACCTAAGGACATCACACACATCCATATCCGAGGCGGGATTCGAATCTGCGACCGCAGCAGCAGCGCGGTTCCGGACTAAAGCGCCTAGAACCGCCCGGCCACAGCGGCCGGCTCACTGTATTCCTTAAGGGGTGAGGAATGTCTTGTGAAGGTTTGTCCATACCTCTGTTACACTCTGTATGGCAGGGAAGCAATTTCTGTGGTCATCAGCTCATACCGTAAAAGCCTGCCAACTCTACAGAGAACAGCTTCCTTGCAAATATTACTGTGTGCCGGACTGAGGCTCAAACACGGTACATCGCCATTCACGGGAATTCCTCTTACCAAGCGAACTATCTAGGGATCACTCACGATCCACCCTCACAGCTTTATTTCCGAAAGTATCTTTCGATACTTCGCAGAAGCATTCCTTGAAGAAAGGACGTTGCAGAGAAACTGTTTAGCAATAGAACAGAGGATTCTTTCCAAGATGAATATTTTACTCTGCAGCGAAGTGTCCGCTATTTGGAAAATTCCTGGCAGACTGAAACCTTGCGCCAGACTGTCCATCGACCCTGGTACATTACCGTTCGTAGGAAATGACTGTAGGTTTCAGAAAAGCAGAGTGAGAGAGATTCATTCTAGAAAACACCTCTTAGCGGTGGCTGAGATATTTCATCACAATATCTTTTCTTCCGTGGGATGCTAATTTTAATCTGCAGGAAGTTTCCGATATTACATTGTAATGTGTCATCACCTACTTTGCAACCTTCAGTGAGCAATACTTTATCTCCTGTAAAACAGTGCATATAAAATTTTGAGATGAAACGCCCTGAGACATTAAGTCTGTTGTTCCAGAACTCGAATCCAGACCCTTTACTTCCGCGGCAAATGTTTTTCGTAAAACTCCCACAGCTGTAAATACCACACTTTCCGCTACCCATTGAAAAAATCGGGCCTCAGTTTTCATATATACGAAAAATTAACCTTTAATTTGTTTATTACTGCATTGGAATATTTGGTTGCTATATAAATGAGAATGTTTGAGGCACCGATATGAGATGTTGCTGCTACAAGCTGTGGAGTGTTATTAACCTGCTGAAGGTGCTTACAAATATTACAATATTATATTTGATATCGACGTGTTGTACAGTTTGGCCGAGGTTTATCATGTCTGACAGACAGATATGAGAGTTACCGCTAAGTTTTTTTAAACTGTGGAAGTTGGATAAAAATGTGACTAGGCGGAAACCGAAATTACCTTGCAGCCACGGAACTCGCCTTACGGCATTTTGGACACTAGAGAAGCAATGTGAAGCTTTCTTCGCAGGTGCCTTCAGCGCTGAAGACCCGTGAAGCAGTTTCAGCAGAGTGTCGTGAAATTTATTTGTCTGGCCCTCATCACTCAATTTAAGATCTGCACTACTGGTGCCGGCCGCGGTGGTCTCGCGGTTCTAGGCGCGCAGTCCGGAACCGTGCGACTGCTACGGTCGCAGGTTCGAATCCTGCATCGGGCATGGATGTGTGTGATGTCCTTAGGTTAGTTAGGTTTAAGTAGTTCTAAGTTCTAGGGGACTGATGACCACAGCAGTTGAGTCCCATAGTGCTCAGAGCCATTTGAACCATTTTTTTGCACTACTGGTCTCAAAAATTTCAACACCAAGAAGGATACATGTGATTGCAATGAAATTTATTTCACAGACTACATACACGTCCAACCATCCAGATTGAGATTTTCCATGATTTCCTTAAATGGTTCTTTCGACATGGCACGGTTAAATTCCTTCCCATCCTTACGACAATCCCAGCTCGTGTTCCGCTTCTAACGACCTCGTTGTCGACTGGACGTTAACAGCTAATCTTTCTTCCTTCCTTCCTTTTCTTTCTCAGATTAGGGACAAGGCAACTGAAACTCTGATTTGTGAGTGTGCATTGTGCTAGTAACGAGGTAGTGCTAGGCTGTAGAATGTGCAAACTGCCTACCATGCTTAAGTACGTATTCGACACAGAAACGTTATACACACATCAAAAAAAGTTTTGCATCACCTCGGTTCCCAGAACTCCTGAAGATAGACGTTGACTGTGGATATTGATCACAAACACAGTCCCTTTGACTATTCAGAGATGTCACTAAACCCGCCCAAAGATGTAAACAACCATGCATGAGCAGCGCCTATTAGACGGAAGGTGTCCGACAGCCGATCAGTTCCAGTCATTCCACCCGGAAGGAGGTACACGGCACGTGTTGTTTGTAGTTCAACCATTCCCAGACGGTCAATACCGCGTCCGCATTGTTACTTTGTGCCTGGAAGGGCTCTCAACAAGGAAGTGTCCAGGTGTCTCGGAGTGAACCAAAGCGATGTTGTTTGGACGTGGAGGAGATAGACAGGAACTGTCGATGACATGCCTCACTCATTCCGCCCAAGGGCTACTACTGCACAAGATGAACACTACCTACGGATTATGGCTCGGAGGAACCCTGACAGCAACGCTATCATGTTGAATAATGCTTTTCGCGCAGCAACAAACGTCGTGTTACGGCTCAAACTGCGTAATAGGCTGCATGATGCGCAACTTCACTTCCGGCGTCCAGGGGTAGGTCCATCATTGCAACCACGACACCATGCAACGCGGTACAGATGGACTCAACAACCTGCCGAATGGACCACTCAGGATTGGCTTCACGTTCTCTTCACCAGTTAGTTTCCCATATGCCTTCAACCAGACAATCGTTGGAGACATGTTTGAAGGCAACCCGGTCAGGCTGAACGCCTTAGACACACTGCCCAGCGAGTGCAGCAAGGTGGGAATTTCCTTGCTGTTTTGAGTTGGCATTATATGTGGCCGCCGTGCGCCGCTGGTGGTCATGGAAGGCCCGGAACAGCTGTACATTACGTGAAGGCCATCCTCCGACCGACAGTACAACCATATCGGCAGCATATTGGGGAGGCATTCGTCTTAATAGACGACAATTCGCGCCCCCATCGAGCACATCTTGTGAATAACTTTCTTCAGGATAACGACACCGTTCGACTACAGTGGCCAGCATGTTCTCCAGACATGAACCCTATCGAACATGCCTTAGATAGATTGAAAAGAGCTGTTTATGAATGACGTGACCCACCAGCCACTCTGAGGGATCTACGCCGAATCGCCGTTGAGTAGTGGGACTATCTGAACCAACAGTGCCCTGATGATCTTGTGGATACTATCCCACGACGAATTAGGACTGCATCATTTCAAGAGGACGTGCTACTGGGTGTTAGAGGTACCGGCGTGTACAGCAGTCTGGACCACCACTTCTGAAGGTCTCCCTGTGTGGTGTTACAACATGCAATGTGTGGTTTTCATGAGGAATAAAAAGAGCGGAAATTATGTTTATGTTGATCTCTATTCCAATTTTTTTACAGGTTTGGAACTTTCGGAACCGAGGTCATGCAAAACTTTTTTGATGTGTGTACAAACGAGTGTAATTTTTTTTTGTTTCTTTGTTCTTTAGTGATCAGTCTTCTAATGTGCCGACGTTTTTATCTCAGTGTAGTACTTGCAGTTTATGTCCTCAATTATTTGCTGAATGTGACTTTCCTTTACAGTTTCTTTGAAAATGAGTTAAAAATGTTAATATGTCGCATAAATATTATACGAATCCTTTATTGTCGTCATGACTCGTTTCGGGCATTGCACATCATCAGGTGAGCTAGTGACAAAAAAAAAAAAAAATAAGGAGAAGTCCACATTATGATATCATACAACACACCTTTACCAAAGAAATAAGGTTATATAGTTTTGACAAACATAATTACATATCATCTATGACCATGTTACATGCATTGACACGGACGTTGAATAATGTTCGTACAAAGATCAAGCAAACAATGTGCTGCCGCATACAAGAAGTAGACCTATCCAGCAGCTGAAGACAGTGTCAAGGCACCGCTGACGGAGCCGTACCGCTAGAGGGCATCACTTCCGATGACGTGTAAAATAGAAATAGTAATATAAAATAATAAAATCTCAATAACTAACGTGCAAAAAGTTCATTTGTAAGTACAGTACAGTAGTACAAGACATTTCGTTTACAGCAACGTCATACAGAGCCACATTCGGTCTGATTTGCTCGTAATTTCATTAGAGGTCATCACATCCGATACAAAGCTAATTAAAATAATTATTTTTCAATAAAACTAAGTTAATTAAAAATTATTTCGTTCTGAAAGAAAGTAAACAGTAAAAAACACAATCCAATAGTTCAGGTTTCATAAAACGAACACACTGTTTCACGCCGTCTTTATATTTGCAAAATGACTTGTTGAAAGCAGTTCGCTGATGAAAGGCCATGTGTTCGTTAAGAATTCCATAAAACAGAGAAAGTTAACAGATACAATAGCCGGATGGGGACGCTTATTGCTGTTTACTACCCACAAGTAAAAATTAGAAATTTGTGGTAAGGCCTATGGGACTAAACTGCTGTAGTCATCGGTCCCTAGGCTTACGCACTACTTAATCTACCTTAAACTAACTTACGCTAACGACGACACACACACACACACACACACACACACACACAGGCCCGAGGGAGGAGTCGAACCTCCTACGGGGGGAGCCGTGCGAACCGCGGCAAGACGCCTAAGACCGCGGGCTAACCACAAGTGAAAACAAAAAAAAAAAAAAAAAAGCGAAGCACCACCAACGACTGCTTGAAATCTTCTCATCTGATATCAAAAAATTAATGTTTGTTCGTATTTTATGCTTATGAAACTTTGGCGACTTATTACTCACACTTGCGCGACGGTTACAGGCTTAGTGCAAAATTGAGTTAACAGTACGTGGCGCGCATGTCGTACCGGCAAATGTGTTTGAAAGAGCATGGAAGTAGTAAGATGACCGAATGGGACAGAAAGAGTGATCAGCGTCTTATTGTGTCTTACTAATTTCGATGCCGATAAATTTGACTCATATGTAATCGAAATTTTCCAATTCAAACAGTAATTTTTCCACTTTTCCAGTAAATCGATGAACGATATTTCAGTTCGACAAGCGTGTGTCGTGTTAATTGTTGCGTCAAAAAATGTGCTTGCCAAACTTTTGTCACTTGCAAGGGGAGGCCACGACGTTTGGAACGCGGATTTACTGTGAACTTCGTACACTCGTAGTACTCCATTAGGACAACAAAATGTGTAAGCAGTAGCGCGTACTTCTCAAGTGTTATTGAGGAAATCGCAAGATAATTTCGGTCGTCAAATATATACCTGTGCGTGGCTATTGTTACCATGAAGCGTCGCCACCCGAGTGGTTTGCCGGCATGGTAGCTCAGCGTGTTCGGTCAGAGGGATAGCTGCCCCTGTAATAAAAATGGACTGAGTTAATGGATCAACGATTAATCTGAACAGCTGTAACGGGACGTCCGCCCCGAACTAATGCAACAAACAACAACGAACAAAATGAGTTCAAATTATAAAAAAAAAGTGGTTAGTGTTCAAGCCACGTAATCGCCGAGTCGCTAGATCGAGTCCCGCTGGTCAGTTTTTTTTTTAAATTTCTAACACAGTCATTTTCTTTACTATTTATATTACAATTGATGTAATGGGAAAAATACGTATAATCGGATGAGCTTTTATTAAATTTACAATGTTATTTGGCTGTCTACAAATTTTTATTATCACAAATAATATAATATTCATAACTACCGACTAGTAAACGACCAAACGCATAAAGTGATACTGAAAATGTATGCTTGTCCTTGTCTTCAAAATTGTTCGTATTTAATCGAAAGAGAACGAGAAATTGCTTCTCGTAAAGACGCTAAGACGCTATTAAAGTACACTCAATACTGCATGACCAATGATCAGCGCCGATATTTAAGGAAATGCTGCGTTATGCGTGGTTTGCTTCCAGATTATAGGCTGAAAGAGAGGTTTTTGAAAATGTTAACGAGATTTGTTTTTCCACGGAAAACCTCAAAATACCTTGCGTGTGCGGAAACATATTCAATGCAGCTGATGCCGTTTAACTCTGTTTCTCGTGTTTTTACGAAAAATACCATTGCGCAACTTGTACTCGCAATGTCGACAGCGACGATTAATTGTACATCTTTCGAAAGCCGTTTGTGCCGGTCAAAACTTGGAGGTAACAAGTCGTTTCGGGCTCCTCCCAGGTTGTTGTTGTTGTGGTCTTCAGTCCTGAGACTGGTTTGATGCAGCTCTCCATGTTACTCTATTCTGTGCAAACTTCTTCATCTCCCAGTACCTACTGCAACCTACATCCTTCTGAATCTGCTTAGTGTATTCATCTCTTGGTCTCCCTCTACGATTTTTACCCTCCACACTGCTCTCCAATACTAAATTGGTGATCCCTTGATGCCTCAGAACATGTCCTACCAACCGATCCCTTCTGATCAAGTTGTGCCACAAACTTCTCTTCTCCCCAATCCTATTCAATACCTCCTCATTACTTATGTCATCTACCCATCTAATCTTCAGCATTCTTCTGTAGCACCACATTTCGAAAGCTTCTATTCTCTTCTTGTCCAAACTATTTATCGTCCATGTTTCACTTCCATACATGGCTACACTCCATACAAATACTTTCAGAAACGACTTCCTGACACTTAAATCTATACTCGATGTTAACAAACTTCTCTTCTTCAGAAACGCTCTCTTTGCCATTGCCAGTCTACATTTTATATCCTCTCTACTTCGACCATCATCAGTTACTTTGCTCCCCAAATAGCAAAACTCCTTTACTACTTTAAGTGTCTCATTTCCTAATCTAATTCCCTCAGCATCACTCGACTTAATTCGACTACATTCCATTATCCTCGTTTTGCTTTTGTTGATGTTCATCTTATATCCTCCTTTCAAGACACTATCCATTCCGTTCAACTGCTCTTCCAAGTCCTTTGCTGTATCTGACAGAATTACGATGTTATCGGCGAATCTCAAAGTTTTTATTTCTTCTCCATGGATTTTAATACCTACTCCGAATTTTGGCCTTTTAATAGTCGGTAATTATGAATATTATATTATTTGTGATAGTAAAAATTTGTAGACTGCCAAATAACATTGTAAATTTAATAAAAGTTCATCCGATTACACGTATTTTTCCCATTACATCAATTGTAATACAAATAGTAAAGAAAATGACTGTGTTAGAAATAAAAAAAAAAAAAAAACTGACGAGTGGCACTCGATCCAGCGACCCAGCTATTACGGGGCTTGAACGCTAACCACTCAATTAAAAAAAAAAAAAAAAAAAAATCTCATGTTGTTCGTTTTCGTCAATTGTATCGGCTCGGGGCGGACGTCGCAAGACACCCGTTTCAGTTCGTTGTTGGTCCATTAACTCAGTTCATTTTTATTACAGAGAGCAGCAAACACTCTGATGAACACGCTGAGCTACCGTGCCGGCAAACCACTCGGCTGCCGGCGCTTCATGGTAAAAATGGCCACGCACAGGTATATATTTGACGACCGAAATTATCTTGCGATTTTCTCAATAACGGTAGCCGGCCGGGGTGGCCAAGCGGTTCTAGGCGCTTCAGTCTGGAACCGCGCGACCGCTACGGTCGCAAGTTCGAATCCTGCCTGGGGCATGGATGTGTGTGGTGTCCTTAGGTTAGTTACGTTTAAGTAGTTCTAAGTTCTAGGGGACTGATGACCTCAGAAGTTAAGTCCCATAGTGCTCAGAGCCATTTGAACCATTTTTTTTTTCGTAGCGCTTGAGAAGTACGCGCTACTGCTTACACATTTTGTTGTCCTAATGGAGTACTTCGAGTGTACGAAGTTTGCAGTAAATCCGCGTTCCAAACGTCGTGGCCTCCCCTTGTTAGTAGATCTACCAACGCAGCACCTACAGGTAAGCAAATTAGAGCTTCTCAAACAAACGAGGAACGACAAGCGAGCAATGTTGCAAATCGTTTACGAATTGCATATACACGTGCTACGGATTCTCAAAATCAACATGCGGCAAGTATTGAAAGAGAAAACTTACGCGCTATCCGATCACTTGCATCACGATCAGAAGACCAACATGCAGCAAGAAATGGTTCAAATGGTTCAAATGGTTCAAATGGCTCTGAGCACTATGGGACTTAACATCTGTGGTCATCAGTCCCCTAGAACTTAGAACTACTTAAACCTAACTAACCTAAGGACATCACACACATCCATGCCCGAGGCAGGATTCGAACCTGCGACCGTAGCAGTCCCGCGGTTCCGGACTGAGCGCCTAGAACCGCTAGACCTCCGCGGCCGGCGCAGCAAGAAATGAAGCAGAACGCTTACTAATCCTTTATTCACGTGCATCACAATCAGATTATGGACATGTTGCAACAATCGAAAGAAAACTTTTACGAGCTACCCAAATGCTCGCATCGGAATCAGGAGACAAACATTAAGCGAGAATCTAAAGACAACGTTCCCGCAGCACCCGATGGCGCACCAGAAGCAGAATACCAACATGCAGCGAGAACTGAAAGAGAAAGTTCACTAATTACTCGATTGCATCCATCAGAATCAGAAGACCATCATGCAGCGAGAGTTGAACGAGAATGTTTATAGATAATCGATCTCGATGAACAGTGCACGTTCACTTGAACCTTGCTGCAGTTCGATTTGATGTTAACTACGATTACATTGCGTCCCTGTGTAAATATCGACAAAATGGATAAAATGTGTGAGCACTGTTCTTCACTGTAAGTTCAACAATGACATTCACAAACGTAATTCATCGTTTCAGACGACAAAGTTTTCGCAGATTAGCATTTCTCTACTTTCAAAATTCAAGGACAAATGGATCACCACATTGCTTCATTTCCATCCTTTTCCGACGCTGAAAATAAATTTCTACAAATCTACTTTATGGGTGACGATGATGCACAAGTTAATCAAGGCTGCGATGCAATGCCAGGCACCTAACGGCACATTATATTCTGTCAAACATTTTTCCTCGAACACAATGCGTTGATGAAATTTTATTCAAAACTTCAGTTGACAACTTATGGGCGGATAATTACGCAATTCAAATACGAGCTGACAAAACAGGCATCTACCATTAATGAAGTTGCGACCGCCATAATTGTCGAATATCGTGATACGTGTGATGTATTTCTTCAGCGACAGAATAAAACGATTCAACCTGTCGCTGAAACACATTGATCATACGATTCGCTGCAGTATCCCATAATTTTTTGGGTGGGACAGGACGTATATCATTTGCAGATAATACGTACAATTACAGGTAAATACAGATAACTTTATTTCATTTTATCAAATGAAAATATTACTTTCTTTTTAGCTTTCAAATAATAATCTTCTTCTTTTTTCATCATACACAAAGGTTAAAACTCAATACAAGTGTATCAGCAATCAATTATTATTCATACCACGTAATGATGCCTTAGCAAGGAACAATTCATTTTCTGCAATGCCATCAACTATTACATCAATACGTGGTAGACTTATGTGAATAAATTGAATCCGAAGTTTTGTTATTCATTCACTTAAATCAAACATCGTTGTCCTCTGAAGAATACGTTTTTTTACGAGATGCAATGGCAAACGATGGAAATGTTTCCGACATTGGCAAAATGGTAGTATTTCCAAAACGTTCACTGGCAGCCCATGGCGTATGCATGAATACGCAAAGATTCCATGATATGTTTTCTTTCATATGGCCGCCCCAACATCATCACATTTACTTGTGATCCAACATGGGACGAGATAGGAAGAGCTTCTATTGCTCTCTCAGCGTACATCCCTTCGACACAATGTAACTGCACGAATATTAAAGCAAAAACACACTACATTGATGAACTTAATTGTGAAACATCACATTCATGGTGAAATTTGCTTCTGGTTGTAAGCAATTGAATGGCAGAAAGGAGAACTTCCTCGTGCTCATATTGTCATATGGTTCAAAATGAAAATACACGCAGCTCAAATTGATGATGTCTTTTCTGCAGAAGTTCCTAATCCTGAAGAAGATTCACTGCTGTTCTAAATTGTGACAAAAACATGGTGCATGAACCATGCGGAACAATGAACCCACCGTCTCCTTGCTTGGTAGATAAAAAATTGTACGGAAAAGTATCACACCGTCTCCTTGCTTGGCAGATAAAAAAATGCACGGAAAAGTATCCCACCGTCTCCTTGCTTGGTAGATAAAAAAATGCACTGAAAACTATCCCATAGACTTAGTTCATGAAACACGCGCTAATGATGACGGAGATCCACAATACAGACGCCGAAATCCAGAAGATGGAGGTCCTGCAATAACAATCAGAGTGAGGAATGTTTACACTGAAATCGATAACACATGGATTGTGCCACGTTCTCCTTTGTTATAGATAACATTCAATATTAATATCATCGTGGAATATTGTCATTCAGTCAAATCGATCAAGTATGTATCCAAATACGTCAACAAAGGCAGCGATGTGGCAGTAGTCAGTAGTGATAGACCTGCGCACACTGATGAGATTAGCCAATTTGAAACAGGTCGATGTATCAGCAACAACGAGGCTTTTCGGCGTGTTTCAAGTTTCCCACTTCTCAATCTCCAGCTCAGTTGTTCATCTCTCTTGAATATGGAGGAAGTATTGTTTGCTCTGCATGAAGATGATGAATTTTCGAAGACTTTCCTGTACACAGAAGTTCCAAAGTGATATACATGGAATGTTACATCCAAGCAATTCTAACGACGGAAGCACGGCTTCCGTGTTGAAGGCTATCAAAATCTGTATTCGTCTGGCGCACTGGGCCGTATTTACACAGTACATTCAAATAATGCCAAGAGTTACTATCTGAGAATGCTGTTGGTTAATGTCAGATATCCTATTTCATTTGCAAATTTGTTATCGGTTGATGGTGTAGAATGCCGGACGTATATAGAAACTCGTCATAATCTTCACTGGGAAACACCATTGAAGAACGCAGGTGCCAGCTGTAATCCGCAACAAGTTCGAACACTGTTCGCCATCACTTTGACGAAATGTCTGCTATCCAACCTAAACGGTTTCTTTGAGCAATTTAGAGAGGATTTGAGTGAAGACGTTTTGCACCGTATTCGTACAGCAGCGATAATTCCATAGATTTTTTTCGGACGGTATTTTCAATCAAAGCTCTAATCAATATCGAGGACACACGCTTAACCATCAACAACAAAGAACTCACTCATCCTGGTATGATTGCGCCAGAACATACTACACTTGACCTTTATGATCGCGATTTAGTGAGAGAACTGCAGTACAGGCTAATGATTTGCGTGCATTTGTTGAAGCAAATGAACAACTTTTGCTTGCAGAGCAAAATTTGGTCTATGGCACAATTACAAATGCCCTGTCAAATGGCAGAGGTGGTCTGTTCTTCACTGATGCGCCTGGCTGTACTGGAATAACGTTCATCATCAGTTTGCTAGTTGCTCACAACTCAAAATGGAATTTCTTTCGCTCTTGCTTCACCAGGTATTGCGGATATATTATTAGATGGTGGACGAACAGTGTATTGGGCAGTCAAATTGCCAATGGAGATGCGTTTCTCGGATCCTACAACATGTAACATTTCAAAAGGATTTCACATGGCTGAGGTTAGAAAATTTTGCAACGACATTGTCTGAGACGAATGCACCATGACTCAAAAGAAATCGCTTGAAGCGCTTGGTCGAACTCTTAGAGATTTACTATCAAATGCACAACCGTTCTGTGGCGCTCTCATTTTATTATCTAGCGGTTTCCGACAAACTCTTGCAGTAATGCACCTTCTGCCAGGATAGTGGCCGCTCCTTCAGCAAGGTCCGGGCAGGAGCGGGGGGTAGGGGTTTGTTAGTAATCGGGAACTCCAATGTTAGGCGGGTCATGGAGCCCATCAGGAACGTGGCGGCTAGGGCAGGGAAGAAGTCCAACATTCACTCGGTGTGCTTGCCGGGGGGGCCTTGTCCAGGATGTGGAAGAGGCTCTTCCGGCGGCTATCGAGCGTGAGGGGTGCAGCTAGCTGCAGACTATTGCACATGTTGCCACCAACGATGCCAGTCGTCGGGGTTCCGAGGAAATCCTTGGGTCCTTTCGGTGGCTCGAGGAGTGGAAGCCAAGCTGACGATTTGCAGCATCGTACCCAGGGTTGACTGGGGTCCTCTGATTTGGAGTCAAGTGGAAAATTTAAACCATAGGCTACATCGACTCTGTGACGAAAATGGTTGTAGGTTCCTCGACCTATGCTATGGGGTGGAAGCTTGTAGGACGCTCCTCGATAGATCAGAAGTGCACTACATACAGAAAGCAGCTATATGGGTAGCACAGCACTTGTGGCGTGCATATGGTTTATTTATTTATTTTTTTTTTTTTTTAGATTTGGTTCCTCCCCACGGTAAACAAACCGTTGGCCTGAAAAATTACCAGTTCATGACACTGATGTGGGTGTGCCAACTGTAAAAATTGGTAGTTCGCCTAAACAGGTCATTCCAAAGGATTTAAATATGCTAAATCTCATGTTAGTAAATTTTCGAAGTGTTTGTAGCATGATACCCGAGTTACTGTCAGAAATAAACGGTAGTAGTGCCAATATTGTATTAGGTTGAAACAAGACATAACTAGCAGTGAAATTTTGTACTCGGATTGGACAATGTTTAGGAAGGATAGGACTGATGCTATGGGAGGTGGTGTGTTCATTGCAGATAAAAGCTGTTTAAACGCAGTTGAGATCGATACTGGGTCAGACTGTGAAATAGTCTGGATAAAGCTGTCAATCAGACAAGGAGTGACCATTGTATTAGGATGTTTTTTATAGACCACCAACATCCGCAACAAACGTCGCAGAACGTTTCAGGGAAAGTCTTGAGTACATAGGAAATAAAAATCCAAATTATCCATTAGTTATAGGTGGTGAATTTAATCTGGCGTCCAATGAATGGAAAAATTACACGTTTATCACAGGAGGCAAAAGCAAAGACTCGTGTGAAGTTATTCTAGGAGCGGTCTCAACATACAAGCTTGAGCAATTGGTTAGAAAACCAACTCGAGATGGGAGCCTATTAGATATCTTGGCGACAAACAGAGTTGATGTTTTTGAGTAAGTTAATCTAGAAGAAGGTATTAGCGACCATAATGTCGTTGTGGCTTCTATGTCAGTGAAAGTTGCAAAAAAAAAAAAAAAAAAAAAAAAAAAAGCAGCGTAGAGTTTTCTAGTTTGGGAAAGCCAATAAAAGTGTCATTAATGAATATCTTCATAGTCAGCTCCAAGCATTCACCGCGGGACACAAAAATATTGAGCATCTTTGGTCGGAATTTAAAGGTATTGTCCACCACGTTCTAGAGAAATATGTGCCTAGCAAAAATATAGGGAAGGGAAAGGATCCACCTTGGTTCAATATACATATTAGGAAGCTGCTGAGAAAGCAGACGGCTGGTCCCGGCGGAGGTTAGAGTCCTCCCTCGGGCATGGGTGTGTGTGTGTTTGTCCTTAGGATAAATTAGGATAAGTAGTGTGTAAACTTAGGGACTGATGACCTTAGCAGTTAAGTCCCTTAAGATTTCACACACATTTGAACATTTGAGAAAGCAGAGAATTTTGCACAGTCGTTTTAAACGCAGTCACGGCCCCGCTGACAAACAGAAATTATGCGAAATGAAAGCAGCTGTCAAAAGGTCAATGAGGGAGTCTTTGAACGAATTTGAAGGCAATATTTTATCTGAAGATTCTAAAAATAACCCCAAAAAATTTTGGTCGTACGTAAAATCAATGAACGCTACAAATAATTCAATACCTTCTATTGCTGACAGTACGGGTAAATGTAACGGATGATGATAAACAGAAGGCCGAAATTCTAAACCTAGCTTTCAAAAAATCGTCTACGGTAGACGACTGCAGCACCATTCGCCGTTTCAATTATCGAACAAACGCAAGGATGGCTGGCATAGTGTTTAGTGTATCTGGGATTGTAAAACGTTAAGATCCTTAGACGCTATGAAGGCGTCCCGCCCAGATGGTATCCCAGTAAGATTTTATGGTGACTATGATACAAATGTAGCACCATTCTTATCCATCATCTATCAGAGATCACTGGAACAGCGGAAAGTTCCACGGGACTGGAAGAAGGCCCAGGTCATAGCTATCTATAAAAAGGTTAGAAAATGGGATGCACATAATTACCGGCCAATTTCACTGACATCGATTTGTTGTAGAATCATGGAACATATTTTGTGTTCAGACATAGTGATCTTTCTAGACTCTGAGAAGCTCATCTGCAGAAACCAGCAGGTTTTAGGAAACAGCAGTCATGCGAGACACAGCTGGCCTTCTTTGTGCATGTTATACAACAGGCTCTAGATACTGGTTCCTGGGTTGATGCCATATTCCTCGACTTTCGAAAGGTGTTCGACTCAGTTCCGCACTGTCGCTTTCTCCAAAAAGTGCGCGCTTACGGTCTATCCGATGACATATGCGGTTGGACAGAAAGTTTGCCGGCCAGTGTGGCCGAGCGGTTCTAGGCGCTTCAGTTGACTTCATTATAGAAATTTGCCAAGGACAGTACTTCTACTTATGGCATGTATCGGTTAGAAAAATGCACCGATGATGATCAGTCAAAATAGATTTGCAGAAAGATAAATAAATTATGTTTCCGCGACTGGTTGCTACATTCTTTACATTTTTATATTCCACGGACGCTGCACAGAAAGGGAACCTTATGGAGCCCAAGATTCATATGTACAACAGCCATGATTATCAATATAGGGAGTAATTGATTCAAACAAAAATGCTGAAGTGTCCCACATCCAAACTCCCACACAGAATGTAGACTGTCCTGAAAATTCAATTTGCCTGTGTATTTTCTAAATCTACATTCACATACATGTTATGTGAAACACTGTGCTGGGCGTGACAGGGGGGTACTTAGCACGGCTCACGTGCGTTCCTATCAAGTATAAAAAGCGGGAAGAATGAGTGCTTACATGCCTCTGCGCATGCGGCACTTAGTCTAACCTTGCCTTCACAGTACACATGGGAGCAGAACGTAGGGAGATGGAAAATGTCTACTAGATCCTTCACATAATACCAGGTCTTGAAATTCTGTAAGCAGTCTTTCAAGGGATAACTGCTGTATAAAACGTAAGTCATCTGCGGATTCAGGTGCTTTAACATTTCCAAGTTCGCCCCCCCCCCCCCCTCCCCCACCTCCCAAACGAACCCCTGAACTACCCGTGCTACCCTTCTTTGTAGACTTCTAATATCTGCAGTTGGTCCTGTTTGGTATCAGTCCCACACAGTTGAGCGATATTCTAAAATGGGTCGCACAAACGATTTTTTAGGCAGCCTTCTTTGTTTTCTGACTGCTTTTTTCACAGTGTCGTGCTGAAGAACTGGAATCTGACACCTAGCTTACTTACTATTGAGCCTTTGTGATCATTCAGTTTCATATCCCTGCTATTTGTTACAACCGAGTACTTACATATTGTCTGTCAGGTCTTCATACACGCGAAAAGCAAGTGTCCCAAGACATTTCCTTTGGGAACACCTGAAGTTACTTCTACTTCTGTCAATGACCCTTTGTCGATAACAACATGCTGCATCTTCCCTATCAAGAAATCGTCAACCATTCTCCAGTTTCGTTTGGGAGCATATCTAATTGCATTTTTGCTAGCATGTGTTTGTTTGCTACCAATTTTACAATAAATTCATGTCTTTCGGGGTGAAATAGGATTCGTGTGCCAACCCTGACTGACAGTGCTACAAAAATACGTTTGCCCTGCGGTGCTTGTCTCGCTGCACAGAAAGCCGTATTGGAAGTTTAGATCAGCGTTACTGTGGCAGTGATACTTAAGAAATGACATTACAACCACTCACTGATTTGTCTTAAAAACTTGATTAAACTTTATCGGTTACAGGTTTCGGATGTGTTTGCGTCCATCTTCTGAAGATGAGCGTTTTTTATGCCATCCTAATACATTTCAAATGTACTGAAACAATCGTTCCCATTTGCTTGTTTTTCATCTCCCCTAAAATTGCAGCCCGAGATCTTAACGCCTTTGCGAGGACCTTGTGGTAGCTCCAAAATACCAAAATGAGTAGTCAGTAAGAGTGAAAAGAGTCAAACTACAGAGTATCCACGTAGTCATGATCAGTTTGTCAGTTCTGACGACGAAGGTGTGGGGCGCAAATGCGTAAAACTGAAAATCATTATACAGTATGCCTTAGACGAAAATGTGCCCACTAAGGTTGTGAGGAATGGAGAGGGCCCTTTGTACTTGAACACCCATTTTAGAAAGTTACTCGGAAAGGAAAGTGACAGGTCTCCGATGTAAGCAAGTCAGGCGTGGTGGAAGCTGAGTGAAGCCAAAATGAGAGCGATAAGCAGTCAGTGAATCTCAAAGTAAAATTTTTCCTAATGATCTGACTAGAAACCCTAAGAAGTTCTGGTCTTACTTAAAGCCAGGAAGCGGCTCACATATTCTGTCGCTCATTGATCACACGGAAACATAAAATGACAGAGACAAGGCCGAATAACTGAATTCGGTCTTCAGGAAAAGTTGCACTGTGGAATAACATAATAAATTTCTTCCTTTGTTATCCCTCAGTGGCAAGTACTGAGATCGCGGAATAGAAAATAAACTAAAATACTCAACAGAGGAAAGGCAACAAGTTCGGATGAGAAACCTGTCAGTTTCTAGAGAGATTATCCGAAATAAATTGCCCCCCGTTTTCTATAGTTTATCGCAGGTCAGTAGATCAACGAGGAATACATAGCGATTGGAAATAAGAGCAGATCATTCTCTTTTTCAAGAAACGCTAATGGATAGGAGGTCTTTAGTGTAGGCCAGTAGCGCTGATGTCAATTTGTCACAGATTATGGAACATGTTTCATGCTCTCTTATTATGCCTCTTTTTGAGAATGAAAATCTCCTCTGTAAATCTGAATATGGTTTCCACACACAAAGAGATTGTGGGCCTCACCTTGCTCTGTTCGTCTGAGATCCACTGCCCAGCAGACAACGGCTCCTAGGCTGCTGAAGTGTTCCTCGATTTCTGGAAGCCATTCGATACAGCTCCGCACTGTCTTTTAATGAACAACATGCGATTTCCAAATTTCGTGGAGATAGAACTCAATACAAAATAAAGATAATTTCGAGAGTACCTCAAGAGAGTGTTATAGGTAACTACTATTTATAATTTGTATGAATGGTCTAGTGGATAATGTCTGATGCTCTATGAGGTACTTCAAGAGAGTGTTATAGGTAACTACTATTTATAATTTATATGAATGGTCTAGTGGATAATATCTGATGCTCTATGAGGTACTTCACTGATGATGCTGTTATCTATAGGAAAGTTAAAATGCCAAAAGACAGTAGCGAAATGCAGAGAGCTGGCGATTGGTACAGGGACTGGTAATTGACCCTGAACGTAAATAAATTAAACGTAAGGTACATTATACTACTGACGACAAATTACTGAAAACAGTAACTTAAGAAAAATGCTTAGAACTAACCATCCGAAACGACCTAAAGTGGAACGACCACATAAAACAAATAGAAAGAAAGGCAGATTTCAGTTCATTGGAAGACTCGTAAGGAAGTGTAATTTATTCACGAAAGAAGAGGCATATAAAACACTTCTTGCATACTGTTCGTGAGTCGGTGACACTTGCAAAGTACGAATAGTAGAAGACATAGACAACATAACTACGAAGAGAGGTGAGTTTCTTCAAGACATCGTTTTAATGGGCGCGAGAGTGATAAACAGGTATTAAAAATGTAGCAGACACTACGGAAGTAGTAGGGTAAGGGGGTTACAAGGACACTTTTGATATCAAAATGACATGAAAATTAATTAAATTAGTCAACCCCAACCACTGGATGATGTCATGTGTTTTCCCAGCCAGCATGTGAGTTCCCACCCCATCCCCCTCCCCACCCCTAAAACTCCCCCCCCCCCCCCACCTAACCTATTGGTCGAATTACGAATTTTTTTGGTGGTGACCTCGAATTTTGGCGAGGACTTCGAATTACTACAAGCAAAAGTTGCCCTAAAACAGAGATGGCATAAAACAAGTAAAAAAATCCCCAGAACAACCAAGGGAGGTATATTAAGTCTACTTACTAGAACGGGAGTCAATCGAGAATCTTTATCAAAGATGGTTAGACACAATAATGGGCACAGTTCCAGAATCAGAGAGTATTAAAAATGAGTGGGAACAGATTAAGAACGTATTAAGAATTTCAACCAGTGAAGTTTTAGGTAAAACGAAACACTGGAAGAACATAAAAGGCCGCATGATTTGGACAAAAGAAATTGAAGAGGCTGTTGAAATAAAGAGAAATCTATATAAAAAAAATCTACAACACCCAAATCAGGAGAATAATGAAGCATACAAGAAGTAGACAGCAGAAATGTAAACTAACCAGGAAACTCCATCAAGATGGTTGGAATAACTTTGTTGCCAGGATCGAAACCGATGTCCATGGGAGACAAACACTTGCATATAAAATGGTAAGACACTTGAATAACAGCGAAAAGGATATGGCAAATATCAATGTAATAACGAACAAAGACTGGCTGCATTATTACAAAGAAATGTTGACTGATGAAATGAACACAGAGAATGATGAAGAGCTTGAAACAAATCCAGATCATCTTGAATTCCAAGAATTAGTACATACTCTCAGATATACAAAGAACCGAAAGGCGGTAGGAAGTAATGGTATTCACAGCGAACTAATAAAATATTCTTCAGTAGTATTTTAAAAAAAAAGGTTCCTCAGCTTTTTGAATCTTTGCTGGATAACAAAGCAAATACCAAAAGAATGGAAGATCTCACTTATAAAATCAGTACTTAAAAACAGGAGACAGATAAAAACACGAAAATTATAGAGGCATATCACTATTAAATACAGCGTATAAATTATGTGCTAGAATAATAACGGAAAGACTAAAACCCATAATGGAGTGCCTGCTGTCAGAGGAACAAAATGGATTCAGGAAGGAGAGAAGAAGTACAGACAACATATTTATGCTGCAGCAAATTATTGAAAAAGATAAGGAATTCAATAAAGAAACACACATCCTTTTCATCGATTATGTAAAGGCTTTTGATAAAGTAAATAGACAGCTACTGTGGGAAATTTTAATAAGAAGCATACCAATACACATTGTACACGTAGTTTAAAAGACCTATGTTAATACAAGAATCCAAATAATTGAGGATAATGAAGAAACAACAAAGGTTATTAATTTATGAGTTCGACAAGGTTGCAACCCCTCTCCCTGATTTTTAATATGTACATTGACGACTTTATACGGCAATGGAGAACGAAACTGAAGAACTATACATGTAACTTCAACCAAAAAGGTTATGTTGTGATTTTGTTATTCGCAGATGACCAAGTGTTAATTTCGGATAATGAAGATGGATTGCAGAGAGCTGCCTACAAACTATACCAGATATATAATACGTCAATATCAATACAAAAAACAAAAGCCATGGCTTTCTGTGGAGAAAAAGAGCTAAAATAATTATAGACAACAAGATTATAGAGCAAGTATATAGATTCAGATTTGTAGGAACTGCTGTCATATAGGGGAGACCTACTTCAAAAAGACAAAATTGAGAAATTTTATCTACTTAAATGGCACATCAGAAGAGCCCTTCAACGTTAAATAAGAACAGAAGCATATCAAAAATTTTATAAAGTTATGTCAGTAGCAACATTACTATATGAAAGTGAATCTTGGGTAATGAAAAAGAAAGATAAAATAAGATTACAAGAGAATGAAATGTCATTCCTCAAGTACATAGCAGGATACACCAAGCTAGATTACAAAAGAAATACAGATATCAGGAAGGAATTAAATCTTTTCGATATTAACAGGAAGGTTGACGAATACTGACAAAAATGGATATCCAGTCTGTTATAAATGTACAAATCGAGATTACCAATACATTTTTGGCCATATACGCCGCAAGGTAAAAGGTGCAGTGGAACACCTGCAAAGCGATGGAAGGATCAGATGTAGCTGCAACAGCCTGAGGGAAAGCCTAATGCATGACAGAAGAAGAAGAAGAAGAAGACTTAGATTTTTGTAGGTAACTTCGAATTTTGGCGGGAATTTCTTTGTCCCAGGGGTCTGCTGACAACCCACTCCACCCCCCACCCTGGATTGGCGGTAAATCCAAAATGGCGGTGCCCCTTCTGGGACTCGAACCACAGTCCTTCTGGATGGAAAGCTCAAGTGCACACCCCCCCCCCCCCCAAATCATATGGCCACTATCCAGGTGCAGGAGAGAAAGGCCATGTTACTGTACTTCATTTATTTTGGTTGGGAAACCGAAATAAAGATCGGTCCTAATTAAGTAATTAATCATGAAGGTCAGTCGTGATTAGACAACTACAAGCCTAGCGCTACACAAGGAGCACCTAAAATCGCAATACAATTCAAACATTTATGATTCCATACTCCTGGTGTTATCCTGCTGGGAAAAAGGGACACAATGTCACTCGGAAATAATGGCAGACATACTCAGATTCTACCCTTCACCTAGAAGCTGCCGGGAAATAGGGCTGAGTGGAAGGTACTATCTTTATTTTCTTGGTGGGATATGACTTGTAAGCATATACCTGAGGACTTTATCTGTCGCCGTTTGATGTCTGAGTTTACTACAGATGTCTTCCCCTGCATTGCTCGACAATCACACTGCAGCTCAGATAATCGAGATTCAGGAAAGCCAATACACACTATCACAACCGATGAAAAACGCTTTATTGTTCTAATTACACATCGAAATTGTTGGGGGAAAAAACCAGCTCTCATAATCAATGGCTCATGGTGCAACACTTGTACTGGGGACTAGGAAAATCATGCACCAGGAGACTAGGATACAATTCGCATCGCTCTCCCCCCCCTTCCCCCCCCCCCCCTCCCATTATTTTGTGGACACCTAACGAAGTGAAAAAAACTACAGCACAGCCACTGATTACTGTTGACCAAACTACAGTTTCAGTTTGGTGGACGTATTTACGTGGCTTGAGAGCATCTCTCATGTTAAAATCAGTGTCTGTAAATATATTGTCATTCAAGTGTGTACTACACACACTTCAGACATGTGAAATAACATTACAGAATACAGGCTTTCACACCATTTGCTCATATGTCGGAAAAACACAATCATTTTACGTTTAACAACAAGAAGCTATAATTCAAGAGGAAATTGATGATTTGTACACCATAGCAGGTCCCATTTTCTATTTTACCAACGCAATGTGATATTGCACTGGCGTTAATGAAACAAATCATGAGAGCATGTGTTCTAACAGAACCTCCTAACGTCACCTGGTAGAGAACCCTATAAGATTCCTCCAATACATCTAAGAAAACTACCATATGTGTGACGACATCTGATATTCTTTGCTCCATAACTCGTCTATAGCGACTTGTGTGTAAGGTTTCTGTCTTCCAGCAGTCAATCATTCGCAGTAGCAGCAGATTCTTGAGTTCTAATTTTGTAAGCAATTTGGTTATAATACGTAGAACAGCCTGTTTCATGCAGCCCACTCATATGTCGAGAACAACAGTATCATTTCTAGGTTCCACAACGAGCTATAATGAGAGTGGTCCCTACTGTATAATTTGAGGTTGTGAAGAATGAAATAACACAGGACTTCTGGTAACACACGTTTTTGAACATGCAGTCTTGACGATAGTAATAAAAACAGTATTGATACCATGAGAAAAGATACGGTCGATTTCCATTAGTTTTATAAGCAAAATCGTTGCAGTTTGAGAGCATTCTGCATGTTCAGATTACAAATTGTCTTGCATGAGGGCATTACATTAATTTCAGATGTATGAAATTCCGATTCGGTTCAGCACCTATACCATCATTTAGTACATTCGAGAGCACTCCTCGTCATTATTTTGTAACATCCAGAGTAGGAAAGAAACTACAAACTATTTGCATCTAAACTTTAACCCAATTTCTGTATCATCGCCAAATCACCTTCCACTACTTTGTAACTACCATATACCAGACTGCAAATGCAGATAGATGACTGTACAGTATGTTCATTCGGTAATATACTCCGAAGTAAACCAGACAGCATCCTATATTGATGCAATTAGGTTATCTACATATTCCTAGTGTTACCTTCCCGTATAAAAATAATAAAAAGGCTATTTTTTTTAAATACCTTAACTCATGAAAACTGATAAATTTTGACGTAAGCTGCGCTACGCCATAGTCCTGTGAAATCAATCTGAATAAACTGTGCAGCCGTCTTTGGTTGTTTGCTGATGATGCTGTCGTTTATCCACTAGTAAAGTCATCAGAAGATCAAAACAAACTGCAAAACGTTTTAGAAAAGATATCTGAATGGTGCAGAAAGTGGCAGTTGGCCCTAAATAACGAAAAGTGTGAGGTCATCGACATTAGTGCTAAAAGGAACTCGTTAAACTTCGGTTACACGATAAATCAGTCTAATCTAACAGCCATAAATTCAACTAAATACATAGGTATTGCAATTACGAACAACTTAAATTGGAACACATAGAAAATGTGGTGGAGAAGGCTAACCAAAGACTGCGTTTTGTTGGTAGGTCACTTAGAAAATGTAACAGACCTACTAAGGAGACTGCCTACACTACGCTTGTCTGTCCTCTTTTAGAATACTGCTGCGTGGTGTGGGATCCTTACCAGATATGGCTCAAATGGCTCTGAGTACTATGGGACTTAACTTCTGAGGTCATCAGTCCCAGAGAACTTAGAACTACTTAAACCTAACTAACCTAAGGACATCACACACATCCACACCCGAGGCAGGATTCCAACCTGCGACCGTAGTGGTTTCGCGGTTCCAGACTGCAGCGCCTAGAACCGCTCGGCCACCCCGGCCGGCCTTACCCGATAGGACTGACTGAGTACATCGAAAAAGTTCAAATACAGGCAGCACGCTTTCTATTATCGGGAAAATGGGGGACAGTGTCACAGAAATGATACAGGATTCAGGCTGGAAATCATTAAAAGAAAGGTGTTTCTTGTTGCGACGGAATCTTCTCACGAAATTCCAATCACTAACTTTCTCCTCCGAATGCGAAAATATTTCGTTGACATCCACCTACATAGGGAGGAACGATCACCACGATAAAATAAGGGAAATCAGAGCTCGTATGGAAAGATATAGGTGTTCATTCTTTCTGCGCACTATACGAGATTGGAATAATAGAGAATTGTGAAGGTGGATCGATGAACCCTCTGCCAAGCATTAAATGTGATTTACAGAGTATCCATGTAGATGTAGATGTAGATAAAACTGAAAAATTCTTACCTCATGATGGTGTCGCCAGATAACGCTGTCTATGTATCTGCTCGTGAATGGCACAGCCTAGTGCAATGCTGGCCTATCTACTAATACTGGACAACATTTGTCTGAGATCTGAATCATTAGAAAAACTGACTTTACTTATTGACACAGCTGCACAGCTGGTCGTCTGATTACTAAACAAACACATGACTATGACCTGAGAAAATTTCTGAAATATTTAAATTTAAATAAATGACCGGATCGGGACTGGTAATGACTTAAGGCAAAATTATTCCATCCTTTTATTGTAGACTGGTAAAAAGTTTATTCTGAAAATCGTTTACATTATACATAAAGGCCTGCAATACCTTGAATGAAAAATTGAATATTACAAATCTGAGTCAACTGGTGCTGACGAATCGCAAAAAGATTCAAACAAATTCATGTTAAGGTCTCAGTCAAGTGACTTAACTAAGCGCATGAAAATGAAAATAATAAAATTTATCTTACAATACATGGCTATGAACTGCACTGTAGCAGCAACAGACTGCAACTGCACTGTAGCAGCGAGCGACTGCAACTGCTGCGGAGACTGCTCTGACCTGCGACTCTATTATAGCAAAGATATTTTCTGTCGCAGGCAGCGCGTGAGCAATACATCGAAATTACATTTGCTCCAGCAGGGCGGTGAACCCTTTACATTAGCACATCAATAATAGTGCTGTATTTATGATTACGTCTGGCTATCTTTTCCTGTGTGGATGGGAGTCACAGAGTGTTCTCATGTTCATATGATAGAGTTGGAGACTGACAGATCCCAGTCCCCCCCCCCCCCCCCCCACATTGTCCTTGTCCAATCCTCCATGCAACATATTTGCCAATTTAATCTTCGGCTGACCAGAAGTATGAGGGTACTATACCCACTACATTCCACATCTCGTGAACACTGTTCTACACCAATCTTACCCATGGCACCCACCCAAGTGCACAAGACGTCTCCAGATCCGTGCTTGGTTAGGACGGCAGCACCCCTTATCAGCGTATAGTAAACATGAGGTGGAGGATAATTAATTTATCAATTTCAATTTGATATCATGAGTGTCCTCAGAGCCCCTGTACCCTACTACTCACAGACAGGTTTCATTTCGGAATTTCGATACCTTACGCTACCTGAAGCGTCAAGCAACATTGTACTTTCTCCCACAGACGTCTTGCAAAATTACCATGCGAAAGTTGAAGATGATGTCATATGGAGCTTATCTGACAATCTTTATTCAATGCACCATTTACAAATGGTGCAGGAAATGGGGGGGAAATGATAGTTGTACAGAAGTACCCTCCATCAAAAACTGTTAGACTGCTTGTGGAATGTAGATGTACATGAGTTGGTTTCATTTTCTTTGCTGAGTATGTAAAGTAGCATATAAAACTGTATAATGTCCAGAGTAATTCCTCAGTTAAATAATAAGCTAGAAGGACAGACTATGTTTGCGTAGCCGCGCAGGTTCGAATCCTGCCTCGGGCATGGATGTGTGTGATGTCCTTAGGTTAGTTAGGTTTAAGTAGTTCTAAGTTCTAGGGGACTGATGACCTCAGAAGTTAAGTCCCATAGTGCTCAGAGCCATTTGAACCAATTTGTTTGCGTAGGGATAGTATTTGCTGTTTGACTCTAGAGTTGGCAAGGCACTAGTAGTGTGCACACCCAGTTCCCAATTCAGTCGCGCTGAGCTGCTGCTAATTTCAGTGCATGCACCACAAACTGCCAATCTACAAAGTGCTTCTGAGAGAACCCAAAGACTGTTGAAGCTACTCCTTACTTCACTGTCCCAAGGCAGAAGTTATTCACACTTGCACTTGCACATCACAGGCACAGGCAGACCACACAGATAGCCAATGCACTTGCAGGGCTGTACTGCCTACTGCTTCCCAATACATTTAAAACTTAATGAAATTTGTTGTTAAAATTATTTCGTTTTTGAGTCATCAATCTTCTGACTGATTTGATGTGGCATGCCACAAATTCATCAGTGCAAACCATCTCATCTTAGAATAGCACATGGGATCAATGTCCTCAGTTATTTGCTGTATGTATTCTAATCTATCTCTGTCTCCACAGTCTTTACCCTCTACAGCTCCCTCTAATACCAAGGAAGCTATTCCCTGATGTCTTAACAGATGGTCTACCATCCCATCCCTCCTCCTTGTCAGTGTCTTCCATAAATTACTTTCCTCGCCTATTCTGCAGAGATCTCCTAATCTTATCAGTCCACCTAGTTTTCAACATCCTTCTGTAGCAACACATCCCAGATGCTTCGATTGCTTTCTGTTCCAGATGTCTCACAGTCCATGAATAGTATAGTAGTGGGCTTTTGGGTGTAGATAGCGATCTTATCACAACCAGTTTCGTGTTACACAACTAGTGTCAGGTTACTCACTTGGGCTCCTTGATGTCCCCACTCCCTCTCTCCAGCAGAACTGTATGTGTGTGTGTGTGTGTGTGTGTGTGTGTGTGTGTGTGTGTGCGCGCGCGCGCGCGCGCGCGTGTGCGCACGTGTTTGCAGGCGTGCACGTGTGCATGCATGTGACGTCTTAGTGTATGTGTTAGAAGCTAAAAAATTGATGTAGAAAAAATAACTTACTATATAAATGATGCCATAGCAACTTCTATAATCATTACCAGTTTCTAACGAAAGATATTGTATGGATAAGAAATACCACACTTCAATAGACAATACATTACCCTACTACTTGATTATGTGACATGGTACTAAAATTTTGATGCTTCGAACAAAAAATGGCGTATGTATGGCGCAGCGCTACTAAATATGCCTCTAGAGTGGTGAGCAGTGCTGTGGCAACCCCAAAGAATAACATATCGCCTACAGAATAGCTCATCCCTCAGACTTGGGTAGCAGGGTGCAGCTGTGAACACTGTAACCGCCCCCCCCCCCCCCACCCCCCGCTCCCCCAACAAAACATGAATGGCTGAGAAGTTTGCAGGGCTATCTTCTGCAGCATGGTGGCTGACAGTGTTGCTTTATTAGTTATGGCCGAGGGATCTCCCACCAGTGGTAATAGCAGCAGAAAAACATCAAGATGTCGGTGAAAATATCGAAGACTGATGCAAATACACGCCTAGATTCCGACGAACTCTCCCCACCATTCACAGGTCGAATGAGTCACATGGGATGCATCATATACAGGGTGCCGCACGAAATGTGATACCAATTGTTTCTTTCACAATTTACGACGCACATTAGATATCCCTCTGGGATCTCTACACAAGTACCAGCAGAGCTTGGAGAAACAAATGAGTTACGAAATGACGTGTAATTCACGATACTGCCGCTAGGAGACTAGTAAGCAACAATGGCTGACAATGGAAGACTGACGACACAGCAACGATCGGCAATTGTGTTACTTTTTCATGAAACGAAAAGCCTCGTTGTGACGCAGAGGCGTTTTCGACAACAGTTTAACACACGATGGGTCCCTTGCAAAACGACCATCCACATGTTGTACGATAAATTTGTACAAGAAGGAACAGTATTGGAAGCGAAGCGACCTCGGCCTAAGCCTGTTTGTTCGCCAGAGGATATTGAAGCGGGACGAGTTGCTGTACAGAGAAGTCCCGGGAAATCGTGTAGAAAGGAGCAGTGCAACTGGGAATATCAAGACGCTCCATTCAACGCTTTCTTAAAAGTGAACTCCATATGTACCCATACAAGATGGCCTGTGCACAGAAGCTCACTGAAGAACACAAGCAGCAGAGACTACTGTTTGCTCAGTGGGCGGAGGATAGTGAAGAAACACTCAACAACGTTTGGTTTCAGACGAGGCGCATTTTCATTTAGACGGTGTGGTTAACAAACAAAATGTACGCTTTTGGGCCACTGAAAATCCACAAGTGCTTCATGAACAACATTATGCTCCGAGGATTACAGCGTGGTCAGCAATTTCCAGTCGCGGACTTATTGGACCCTTTTTCTTTGAAGAAACTGTGAACAGCGAGCGTTATTCGAGCATGCTTCGCAATAGCTTCATTCCACAGCTTCTTGCTACTGCCTTGTCCTTCAACACGCAGTGGTTCATGCAAGATGGAGCAAGGCCACATACTGCAAACATTGTGTTGGAGTTTTTACACGAGCATTTCGACATGTGGATCATTTCACTCAGGCTTCCTGGTCGCTTCAATGACGGACAAAATTGGCCCCCCAATAGTCCAGACCTCAATCTATGTGACTTTTTTCTTTGGGGGTACCTAAAGGAAAAATTTATCGCGAAACGTCTACGTGATTTAATGGAGCTCAGAAGACTTATTCTTCAGGTTTGCAGTGAAATTACGGGAGACATGTGCCATAGGGTAATCACTAACTTCAGTGTTCGTTTGAAGGAAGTTAGGAAACGAAATGGTGGACATATTGAGCATGTGCTGAGTTAGAACAAATTTCCATTGACGGCTCTTCATTGTAGTATATGTTCCTTTCAGATGGTATTGACAATAAAGTTTATATTCAAAAACAAAATGGTAACACATTTCGTGCGCCACCCTGTAGCAGCCGGGCATTGCCTTCGAACCCATGACTGCAAATGAGGGAACTCCACATGTCAACGCAATACTAGCCAGATCTTCTTCCCAGGGATGGTAGAGAAATTTGCATTATTTAATCAATAAGCATGTGTAATCATCTCTGATCTGGTGGCTGGCACAAAAGACATTCAGTCATTCAGTGAGGGGACATCTCACCAGAGAAAATCTGTCTTAACTAGCTGACTCCTTCGCACATTAATGATGCTAACAGTTTTAACGCCCAACACTTGCATCACCTCCCCTTTCCTCTCTAGACCAATCAGAAACAAGGTTGCCCTCTTCCCACCAACGACCATGCTTTTAAAACTTGCTTGCGCAACTCTATTTTTCAGCCAGGCAGCACTTCCAGGTGGAAAAAGACTCGTAATTATAATTAAGAGGTCTAAGTGAAGCCACTTTAAAAAAAGGGAGACAGGGCTAATGTTGACAATTTTAGACCTACTTCTATGCCATCGGTGTTTGCTAAAGTTATCGAGAAGGTTGTATACACAAGGTTACTGGAGCATTTAAATTCACATAATTTGCTGTCAAATGTACAGTTTGGTTTTAGAAATGGTTTAACAACTGAAAATGCTATATTCTCTTTTCTCTGTGAGGTTTTGGACGGATTAAATAAAAGGTTGCGAACGCTAGGTGTTTTCTTAGATTTAACGAAGGCTTTTTACTGTATTGACCACAAAATATTACTGCAGAAGTTGGACCATTGTGGAATAAGGGGAATAGCTTACAATTGGTTCGCCTCTTACTTTAAGAACAGAAAGCAGAAGGTAATTCTCCGCAATATTGAGAGTGGTAGTGATGTTCAGTCTCAATGGGACGCTGTTAAGTGGGGTGTTCCCCAAGGGTCGGTGCTGGGGCCACTGCTGTTTCTTATTTACACAAATGATATGCCTTCTAGTATTACAGGTGATTCAAAAATATTTCTGTTTGCTGATGACACCAGCTTGGTAGTGAAGGATCTTGTGTGTAATATTGAAACAGTATCAAATATTGTAGTTCATGAAATAAGTTCGTGGCTTGTGGAAAATAATTTGATGCTAAATCACAGTAAGACTCGGTTTTTACAGTTTCTAACTCACAATTCAACAAGAACCGATATTTTGATCAGACAGAATGGGCATATTATAAGCGAGACGGAACAGTTCAAGTTCCTAGACGTTCGGATAGATATTAAGCCGTTGTGGAAAGCCCATGTTCAGGATCTTGTTCAGAAACTAAATGCTGCTTTATTTACCATTAGAACAGTATCTGAAATAAGTGACATTTCAACACGAAAAGTAGTCTACTTCGCATATTTTCATACGCTTATGTCATGTGGTATTATTTTTTGGAGTAATTCTTCTGATTCAAAAAGGGTACTTTTGGCTCAAAAACGAGCTGTTCGAGCTATATGTGGTATAAGTTCGAGAACCTCTTGTCGACCCCTATTCAATAGTCTGGGAAATCTGACACGGCCCTCACAGTATATATTTTCTTTAATGTCGTTTGTTGTTAGCAATATTAGCTTGTTCCCAAGAGTTAGCAGCTTTCACTCAGTTAATACCAGGCAGAAATCAATCTGCATGTGTAATGCACTTCCTTGACTCTTGTGCAGAAAGGAGTGCAGTATTCTGCTGCATCCATTTTCGATAAGCTACCACAAGAACTCAAAAATCTTAGCAGTAGCCCAAAAACGTTTAAGTCTAAACTGAAGAGTTTCCTCATGGCTCACTCCTTCTATTCAGTCGAGGAGCTCCTGGAAGAGCTGAAAAATTAAGCAGATTCCAGTGTTACGTTGTTTATTTTCTGTATTGAAACTTACGACTTGTCGCCTGAATATGTTTCTCGTATTTCATTTTATCTGTTTCTACTATCGTGTTATAATTTCATGTATTGATTCGTTCCATGACCATGGAGACTTCTCCTTAATTTGGTCCCACGGAACAATAAATAAATAAATAAACCACGCCGTTTTATTAGTATATGCAACATTACTATGAGCTGTTAATGAACTACAGTAAAATCCGAATATGGTCATCACTGTTGACGTATTTTCGACTAATCCGCAGCATTCCAAAGACACAGGCTGGACAGCTAGAACACTGCAGTATTTGGCAATGCTATAAATCCTGCCCGGTGGAGGTTCGAGTTCTCCCTCGGGCGTGGGTGTGTGTGTTTGCCCTTAGGATAATTTAGGTTAAGTAGTGTGTAAGCTTAGGGACTATCAGTCCTTAGCAGTTAAGTCCCATAAGATTTCACACTCATTTCAACATTTTTATAAATCCTGTACATACAATCCTGCAAGAACACTGACAGGACGAGATCTGCCAGGCAGAATATAAAGACCCGTAACTGTCGCAGTGTTCGTGCATGAAGTCACTATGAAACTCTTAAAATAGACGCAGAAATAATCCGAAATACATGCTTCCTCGCCAGGTACAAACGAAACTCAGAAATGGCGACAGTGCATCAAAAATATACTCTTCCTACATATGAATAGAGACTCAGAGATCATGATGCCTACCTCGCTACATGATAAATAGTGACCTTAGATATCGAGCACAGTCTGCGCATACTTGATAACAGTACAATCACCGCTATGTTAATGACGAGATGCTGTGCATTTCTGTTGAAGCTAACGACCCAGGACAGCAGGCCGTGACTCCTGCGGAAGCGAGACCCGGATTATAAGCCGATGGGGACGTCCCATCGCCCCTCCAGCTAGTCTCAGAGAACAGCCATCTCATTGGCTGCAAGTATTCGGAGGAAAACAGCCTACATCAAACTGATAAAAAAAAAGGGGGGAATCACCGGCCTGTGAGTCCGTCGAGTTAATGGACAGAAAATTCCTTCCCCTGCGCCCATGATTAGAGCGCTCAGAAGACTGTGGCCGCAATGTAGCTGTTACGAAGTGATTTCTGAGCAGTCTCCACACGGCAGCGCCAGCGGCTATAATCGCCAGAGGCCGTTTTGGTAAGGCTACCAGCGTGGCATATCTCGAAACACGAAGCAGCCAGAGGAATCGGCATGAATAAAACATTCAAATATTATTTTATTGCACTATTGTGATCTGCTGGATTTATCCATAGTCTTCTTAACAAAAGTGCATTATGTAGTAGCAAAAAAACTCCCTACTGGTAGTTGTTGCAGCAATATCATCAGGCGTATAGTACTGCACGCTAAGATTTTACCATGAATCCACATCCCTTCAGGTTCCCAAATATCATTAAAGCTCCGATAACAGCCCGTCTACGACATAGTTGTCGATGACGAATCACCAATCAGGTAATATGGGAGTCATGTTGAGGGCCAGGAGAGAAGGCTGTCGAAAGAACATTGCTAAATCTTTTTATCGTTATCTTCTAAGATGGTAAAAGCAACATCTCATCTGAAAAAAATGGTCCTAATCTTTGTATGTCATATATTCCTCTTATAGGACTCTGCTGTATAATTTGTTTAGATATCATGCATTAAAAATAGGTTCCGTATTCCACACCTATTAACGCAACTCAGTGTGGATCTCAGGGTGACAAGCAAATTTATAAAATGACTTTTATCTTAATAATATGAATATTTGTATATGTGTTTGGAGAGACAGAGATTGATTTTGATTGAGACTTTAAGTCGTAACTCGTACCTGAATTTTGGTTGCTGCCTCCTTAAATGATCAGCTTCTGCACCAGTTGGCGATGTATCACAATTTGGAGGAAGTTAACGTTCTTTAAGATTTTGTAAGAGGTCCGAGCAGATGTAATTTCCATGTATTGCTCATGCGCTGCCTGCGATATGCAAGGTATAAGAAAATCTCTGACCAGAGAGCAGTGTTGACTGCAGTAGGAACTGTGTAGCTGTAGCAGTAAGTTGTGGCTAGTCTGGAGTCTGCTCTGGTCTGGTATGGTGTATCGTGTTGGCTGGCCCGGTCGCGGTGCACCGATGTCGGAACCTGAGTATTATTGTATAAGGTAAAAAGCAGCCTCGCGCATAAGTAGTAATGTTATCTCAAATCGCATGTAAATGTTTTAAAAATCTCGTAATAATAAACTTCCTCATAAAAAAGTAACTTTTAACAATCATTCATTTCAATTTAAAGAACTTACTAATTTCTCCCATCCATGATCATCCCGATTATTGCAATACAAAAATCAGTTGCTTCCTTTCATAAATGACAGATAGGTCGGCCAGCATTGCACAGAGCTGTGCCGGAAAAATTTATTGTAAGAGCAGATATATCCGGCGACTTCATTGAGGTAAGAATTTTTTCGTTTTTTATTCAGAATGATCTTTCAGGGCCATGACGCAACACTGCTGTCGTCCAAAATTTACCAGGTTAAATTCACAGTGAATTATTGAAAAGTCATAAGTGAGCGACAATTTAATTGAGAGGTTAGTTATATTGTTTTATTAGCAGGTTACTGAATTCATTTTTTATTGGGACGTTACACTGAATGTGAACGACATAATTATAATTTTTACTGTTGAGAGGTTTAGGAATTTTTCTGTTTTGAGATTACGCTAACTGTGAATGAATTTTGAGCTTAGATTAAATCAGAAAGAATTTTGTGGGCAGGTTACACTGAATGACGATATTTTTTTAAATTAATGATTTTAAATTATTGTGGGGAGGTTACAATTTAAAGTACGACTCTGTTGGTTACTTGACCGTATTGCAGATAGCTTTGAGCCCAAGTTTTCGTAGCTTATCATACCTAAGGGACAACTGGTGTAAGTAAATACGATCAAACAGTAATCAGTCGTGCTTGGGTAGCTCAAATGCACATTCGCTGCTCGGCCGCCGAGCCGGACGGACGTGTGGCGGCAGCGCTAAGAGGGCTGGCTTGAACAGCGGCTGTGTGGCTGTTACGAAGGTCAGTAGAGCGCTTTGTTTACTTTGCATCTTTCAGTGATTTGGAATGACAAAATGAACGAAATTAACTGTGAAAAAAGAGATACGGTTAGATTCACTTTTGATTGGACCTGCAGAAGACCAAAGGCTTTTGAGATCAAAAGGTGGCTTTCAGAAACAGTTAAGATCACAGGAGACGAAATTATTGGCGTTCATCTTTCTTTCGTTTCCAATCCTGTCTTTTTGAAATTGATTTCTTCTGATTTGTGCTCCCCGATAGTTGACAAGTGTGGTGGCAAAATGAAATTTAATCATGCAGACGGAACCGTTAGTGACGTTCTTGTTTCCCATGCTGGGCTAGGCATTCGAACAGTGAGAGTTTTCGAACTGCCGTTCGAGGTCCCTGCCGGAGCAATCAGTACTGCTGTTCAGCCATAAAGTAGGGTTATATCTAATATTGCAGAAAAATGGTCGGAACAATATATGTTTCCGGTTTTGAATGGAGTTAGACAGATTAAGATTGAGCTCTTACGACATATCCCTTCTTACTTGAATATCTATGGCCATCGCGCTCTCATAATTTATGATGGGCAGCCACGGTCTTGTGCGTTATGTAACGCCACAGGGCACGTCAGAAGTGAGTGCAGTAGAAGGCGTATTCCTCAGTTACCGACTAACGAAGCGGCTGTCCCAGTACAAGTTGTTAGCATGCAAGTGACGTACGCTACCGCGGCAGCTAGCCGGGCCCCCTAACAACAGAATATGGCCGAGCAGGCGGGACCTTCCGACGCGCGCACGGAAACGGGAAGCACCGCGGAGTTCACTAACGACGACAATCAGAATCTGGCCAGTAGTGACGTCACTGAGGACGCACCGCGCTTGCCCTCTGAGTCTGACAACTCTTCCAACGAGCGACAAGCTTCATCCATAATACCTGATGTAGACATGGTAGAGTACGAAGCGGTAGTTACACACGAAAGGGCCAACATCCCAGAGGGAACTACAGTGGATGAACATAAAGAGGAAGTGATCCAACAAATAACTAACAACCACACAGATGACAGGACACCACAGACTGGTTCAGGAAACGTCCAAGGAAAAGGGGGGGCGCAAGAAGACGAACCAATGACACCACTCATCTCACGTGTCCCAGACACAGCAGCTACGGCCGACTCCGAAATTAACGGGGCTCAAAAATCTTCCGCCACGAAAGCGGGACAGGTTACGTCTCCTCGACCTTCCATGGAGTCGCCAGGAAGTTCACCAAAGGCTTCACCGACGATTTCACCGAAATCATCAAAAAATAAAAGGAGACGAAGAGCACATCAAGCTGCAGAGAACTTGGCCCCTCCTTTAAGAGAGCGGCTGAGGAAGATACAGGAGACAGAAAAGAAGGACGAAGATACACAAAAGGGAGCGGTCGGCGAGTCTTCGGATCGGAACAAGAAACAAGAACGGTCTGACTCGCCACACGGAACATTTGAACCCTTGCATGACAATACGACATCAGATATGGACAATAAAACCCAACATCGACAAGGACATGGACACGACATCACCGCGCCACAATTTAACTGGGCGGACGAAAAGGAGGATCAGACCGATGCTATGGGGGCGGAAAGGGCTTTTGAGGAAGAATTTTTTATTAAAAATTGTCGCACTGAACTCTAAGAAGAAAGAAAAAAGAAGGAAAACCTTCAATGGAATAAAAGTAAAATAAAATAACACTATATATATCTAAACAGAAGTAATTGTACGCGGCTCCAATAACGTGTCCTCTATTTACTGTCTTGTAGCGCCTCACAGTGGAACATACTTGTAACGTGACCACCCCAAACATAAACAAAATTCAGAGTCAAGCAAAGGTAGCTGCACTGAAGGACTTCCTGTATCAGTCAGATACAGATGTCGCCTTCCTGCAGGAAGTTAATGTCAAAGAATTGTATGTTTCAGGGTACAAAAAGGTGTTGAATGTGGCTCCAGAAAACGCGTGTGGAACAGCCATCCTTGCTAAAGAAGGGATCGAGATGACAAACGTGTGCCTTTTAGAGTCGAGGATGGGAATTAGCTGCGAAATTTTTAACACTACTTTTATAAACCTTTACGCACCATCAGGCAACAATGCGAGACGAGAGACGGCAGCCTTTTTTAAAAGTGACATTTTATTTCTACTCCAAGAAAACCCTGCAGAAATTGTCATTGGTGGAGATTTTAATTACGTTTTAAATAAAAAGGATCAGCGACCAAATTTTAACTTCTCCCAAGAACTGCAGACGCTGGTCACCAACATGTAGTGGTTTGACGCCTGGAAAACGCTGGTTCGCTTCACGTATATCACTGGTGCTACACAGAGTAGAATCGACAGAATATATGTCACCCCCACTTTAGACACTAAAGTCTGTAGTATCGAGGTGGTACCAGCTGCCTTCTCTGACCACCTCGGAGTGAGGTGCAGCATCAAATTAACCAGGCAAGAGACATATTGGGGTCGCCCACTATGGAAATTAAATATCAATACCCTCTCTGAAAACGCTCTAGCTTTAAAGATGCAAGAAATTTGCCAGTCTGTTTTAAGGATGCGTACTAAATATAGAACAACTATTGAATGGCGGACTATGGCTGCTAAGAAAAAGATAAGAGCAGCGCTGATATCTTAAGCCAAAGAAAGGGCAATGTGGTCAAGACACACAATTGAGATTTACTACTCTTGATTAAGAGACCTTTACGACCAACCAATGTCTCAAGACGTCTTTGTCAATATTACAACCGTTAAAGGGTACATTTGGAGGGTTCAAATGGTTCAAATGGCTCTTAGCACTATGGGACTTAACATCTGTGGTCATCAGTCCCCTAGAACTTAGAACTACTTAAACCTAACTAACCTAAGGACAGCACACACTTCCATGCCAGAGGCAGGATTCGAACCTGCGACCGTAGCAGTCGCGCGGTTCCGGACTGAGCGCCTAGAACCGCTAGACCACCGCGGCCGGCCATTTGGAGGGATTACAAATCAAATCACACACTGGAACGACGGTGGAGGTAGAAAACACCTCAATCTACCACTTGATAAAACACACAAAAAGCAGAAGAAGAAATTTTATTGCCAGCCTCAGAACGGAAGATAAGAGTCCTGACAGAACAAAGGGATATCTTAAATGAAGCACATAGATTTCTTCAGCAATTATATTCTGGAAATGCTACTGACGACAACTCAGTACAAGAGTTTTTACAGAACTCCGAAATAGACGCAGTTGTTACAGAGGAGGAGAACAGAGGTTTAACGTTAGAAATTACGAATGACGGGTTTTTGATATACTAAAATCTTCACCTTCACGGAAGTCTCCCGGCCAAGACGGCCTACCTGTGGAGTTTTATAGGACCTTTTGGCATCTAATAGGTTCCCAATTCACAGAAGTAGTTAATGACGTCTTGAGGGGAGAGGAAATTCCTGCTGCTTTCAAGGAAAGTGTAACTGTACTACTTCCAAAGGGAAGGAGTACGGACACGAAAGATATTACTAAAATGAGACCGATCAGTCTAATGAACTCAGATTACAAGGTAGTTGCACGTGTAATTAAAGAACTAATGGTTCCGATTTTAGAAAAAGTCATTGGATGCCACCAGACGTGTCTCCCTCGACGTACCATTTTTAAGACTGTATTTGAATATAGAGACATTATTCCTATTTTCTCATTATCGTCAGCGAATGGAGGCATTGCCTTCATTGATTTTGCTAAAGCGATTGACAGAGTCAACTACGGATATCTGTTCAGAACCTTGAAACACATAGGTTTCAATGATGGCAACTTAGCGGTTTTAATGAACATCGTCAGAGGCATACGAACCAAAATCTCAATCAATGGACAATATACTAATGAAGTATTGATATCTAATAGAGTTCCTCAGGGAATTCCCCTGTCCATGTTGTTTTATGTGGTTTCTCTGGAACCCCTTTTACGGCTTTTGAACACAACCTTAGAAGGCATAACAATAGCTGGGCTGAAGACGGTTACAAATGCATACGCTGACGATGTGGGAGTTCTAGTAAGGAGCGATGATGACTGTGCACAGCTAACGGACAAATTATTGCTTTATAGCAGGGTAACTGGTGCGAGGATAATTGAAACGAAAAGTTCCTTTTTAAATTTACAAGGTCTTGACAATCTGCAGCTACCGTGGGCAAACAGGGTGGACCGTCACACTGCTATGGGCAGAAATTTTTACAGTTGCCCATTAAGAACGACGGCTGCTAACTCGAAACAGGTGTTAGGAAAAATCAGAGGCAGCTTAATACTGCATGAAACGAGAGACTTAAATATCAAGCAAAGAATGAAACTAATAAACTGTGCAGTTCTTTCGAAAGCTGAGTATGTTGCTCAGATTTTACTAACACCTCCAGACATAGCGAAATCTATAATGAGCATAATCTGTCGATACGTATGGAGCCGGCCGCTGGTGGCCGAGCGGTTCTGGGCGCTTCAGTCTGGAACCGCGCGACCGCTACGGTCGCAGGTTCGAATCCTGCATCGGGCATGGATGTTTGTGATGTCCTTAGGTTAGTTAGGTTTAAGTAGTTGTAAGTTCTAGGGGACTGATGACCTGAGATGTTAAGTCCCATAGTGCTCAGAGCCATTTGAACCATTTTTGATACGTATGGCAAGATCATATTTTTAGAGTAGCGGTAGGAACGACTACATCGACCCCGAAAACGGAGGCCTAGGGCTGACAGGCCTTCGGAGGAAAAACACTGCCCTTCATTAAAAGAACGCTAAAACTTATAGAGACGCAGCCGAACAGCATAACTGCCGCTCTATTTGACCTTCTTAAACCCGGAAGCATGCAGCCGTCAGTAGATGTTCACAACATAAATTACAATCTAAAGCATATTAAGGATTTTTATGTAGAATTAAGCTACTTGACATGCATTTTAACAGACAAACAGACAAACCGAACTAAGGACATCACACACACCCATGCCCGAGGCAGGATTCGAACCTGCGACCGTAGCAGTCCCGCGGTTCCGGACTGCAGCGCCAGAACCGCACGGCCACCGCGGCCGGCAGACAAAAATAAGAGGTGCATGGGGGCTTAATTAAATATGATTGAAAATATTTTTAGATTTTTTTGTAGCTGTGTGCCCGATTACGCTATTCTCGTAAACGGTTGGCCCTGACTAGAATTATTACGCAATCTGACTGCAACAAACAATGAAAGAAAATTTTCGTAAACACAGTTAATTAATTAAGCCCCCAGCAACTATAAAACCTACAAAACCAATAAGCACAAGAGTAACTGTTCTGTATGTGGGAGTGTGACTCAACGTACACATCTGGCACGGTTCTTCTCCAACAAGACAAGAATTTTTAAATACCAATAATACTGACGTGATAAAAGAAAATTAGAAAAACTATAATTACGCAAGAAAACCAGAATTCACTCTAATACAAGAACACAAGCCAGATGCTTTGTTGACTGAACCTGTAATGACGCATTATTTCTGACACACAAATAATAAAAGAACATTGTGGTTTTTACCTTCATATATATTGACGAAATGCCCTCTGATCATTACAATAACATCTGCTATCTCTCCCATCAAATAACTGGATAAAACATGGAACAAACACTCCTTACTACAACATCTCGACAAGCCTTGCCCACTAGCACATCTCAACACGAACTGTCTTCTACGAGCTCTGCCCACGCACTGACTACTACGAGTTCTTAACAGGCACTGACTACTACGAGCTCTCGACAAGCACTGACTACTACGAGCTCTCTCCAAGCACTGTGGAGGCGGCAGAATAATACTCTTTGGCGCAATCTCTGGCGCAGTGGCTCAGTGTAGCCACCTTTCAGAGGACAAGTAAATATATAGTAGAGAAGTTACAATCACGCGAAAACCAAAATAAAATGGAGCTGAAGTATCCCAACAAAAACTGGGAAAAATATGGACTGATATAAATAACAAAACACTGACTAAGGAAGCGCAAGCGTCGTGGTACAGAGTTGTCAACAACATAATTAGTACCAATGAAAAACTGTATTCAATAGGACTACATGCAACCAATGTGTGCCAAAAATGTCACAATTTGGACTCCTTAAAGCATAGCTTCATCTGTAATGGATACAAGAATATTTGGAATGACAGTGTATTGCAAGTCGCTTTTCTCAAACGGACCGATGGAAGAGAAATCACACTACACGATATACTCTTCCCAGAAGAAGTTTCCTTTCCATCACAAAAAAACAATTTCATCTTGTGGCTATTCGGAAATTTTGTCAATTATGTTGTCAACAACAAAAGCAATGACAATCTACATGAATATCGAGAATATATGAAAGACGAATACTTCAAAATATGCCGGAACAAAGACCATAAAATGATATGATGCAAATTTTGTTTCAGAAACAAGGCATCAGTTAATACCTAAATAATATGCAGTCGACGGAAGAAGATAGACTGCCAAAGTAGGGGATTGCTGTTGAGGGTGAAATACGGTGGGGACTTCGTGTGCCCCGCGACCGATACTGTAGCCGTGAAGGCGTCAACAGAACCCCGAGAAAGCATGTTTTCCCAAAAAGTAACAAGAGTCATGTCACATCACAAGAATAGTACGGAAAAACTATTCCAATGCATAAGACGTGCATCACTGAAGAAGCTTAATTTCCTCTCTTAATTTCTACATTTGCTTCTCTCTCATTTTTGTTTAAATTGGGGCATTGAAGCTCGCTGAAGAAGGCGCATGAAGGAGATTAGATTAGATTAGATTAATACTTGTTTCATAGATCATGAATACGACGCTTCTTAATGATGTGGAACGTGTCGGTTAATAAAAGATGTCTGTACAAGATATTACATTACACAAAATATTGCATGACACTAATGTTTAAGTTTTTTTTTTTTTGGACCCCCTTAATTTATATCTAAAAATTCAGCCAATGAGTAGAAGGAGTTGTCATCTAGAAATTCTTTTAACTTATTTTTAAATGTTAGTTGGCTATCTGTCAGGCTTTTGATGCTGTTTGGTAGGTGACCAAAGACTTTTGTGGCAGCATAATTTACCCCTTTCTGTGCCAGAGTCAGATTTAACCCTGCATAGTAAAGATCATCCTTTCTCCTGGTGTTATAGCTATGCACACTGCTATTACTTTTGAACTGGGCTGGATTATTAATAACAAATTTCATAAGTGAATATATATACTGTGAGGTTACTGTGAGGATCCCTAGATCCTTAAATAGATGTCTGCAGGATGACCGTGGGTGGGTTCCAGCAATTATTCTGATTACACGTTTTTGAACAATGAATACTTTTCTACTCAACGATGAATTATCCCAGAATACGATGCCATACGAAAGCAGTGAATGAAAGTAGGCATAGTAAGCTAATTTACTGACATTCTTATCACCAAAATTTGCAATAACCCTAATAGCATACGTAGCTGAACTCAGACGTTTCAGCAGACCATCAATGTGTTGCTTCCAGTTTAACCTCTCATCAATGGACACACCTAAAAATTTTGAAAATTCTACCTTAGCTACAGACTTCTGTTCAAAGTCTATATTTATTACAAGAGTTGAGTTGTGCCACTTACTGTACGGAACTGTATATACTGTGTTTTATCAAAATTTAAAGAGAGTCTGTTTGCTGAGAACCACTGAATAATTTTGTGAAAAACATCATTTACAATTAGATCACTTAGTTCTTGGTTTTTGGATGTTATTACTATACTTGCATCATCTGCAAAAAGAACTAACTTTGCATCTTCATCAATGTGGAATGGTAAGTCATTAATGTATATCAAGAACAGTAAAGGACCTAAGACCGAACCCTGTGGGACCCGGTACTTGATAGCCCCCCAGTTTGAGGAATCAGCTGTTGTTTTAACATTACATGAACCACTTATTTCAACTTTCTGCATTCTTCCAGTTAAGTATGAATTAAACCATTTGTGCACTGCCCCCCTCAAACCATAATGATTTAGCTTATCTAAAAGAATTACATGATTTGGAAGGGCTAGAAGGGCATATGGGAGGCCCTAAAAAAAAAAAAAGAAAAGAAAAAAAAAGGTAGAGCACTTGCCCGCGAAAGGCAAAGGTCCCGAGTTCGAGCCTCGGTCCGGCACACAGTTTTAATCTGCCAGGAAGTTTCATATCAGCGCACACTCCGCTACAGAGTGAAAATTTCGTTCTGGAAACATCCCCTAGGCTGTGGTTAAGCCATGTCTCCGCAATATCCTTTCTTTCAGGAGTGCTAGTTTTGCAAGGTTCGCAGGAGAACTTCTGTAAAGTTTGGAAGGTAGGAGACAAGGTACTGCCAGGAGTAAAGCTGTGAGGACGGGGCGTGAGTCGTGCTTGGGTAGCTCAGTGGTGGAGCACTTGCCCGCAAAAGAACAGAAAATACATAGGATTAATTAGGTGCTCAAAAAATTTATGTCTAAGGTTTTATGGTCAAAGGATGGTATTTTTGGAGTTGTGCTTTTATTTACATCGAACTTTTGAAAGCACCGAGATTAGCTTCTGGTCTTTCGTATATTGTATTTACTGTTTTGGCTACAGTAACTATCCAGTTCGTGTGTCTCTTTCGTATCATCATGGGAAATAAAATGTCATTTGGTTTATATTTGCGCTCCTCCTGAGCGTTCGTAGAACTGTTTATACTCTGTAAATCTTTTGACATTCGGAAATATTGAGCTAAGCACGAGGGCAGATGGGCGGAAGTAGCTGCGCATGGCCAGTGGCGTGCTGCTGATGAGCGCACGTGACCAGTTGCGCGCGCACCTGGCTGTTATTTACATGCGACAGTCGTAATTTCCTTCGCTGCTATGTGTTACTCATGAAGACTTAGTGAAGTGAAAACTCGATTGGATCCACTACACCGTCAACACAATGAGTCATATCTGCAGAAACAGTGAGCTTCAAAAGGTAAGCCCAAGTTGTCGCAAAATCATGCTACTGAAAAAATACACTTGTCACTGATCACTTAGCTGATTGCGATGCACACGGGGGTTAAAACTTGTCACACGCAATATTATCTGCTGAATTCGCCGATACTGCGGTATTAAACAGTGAATACTAAATTTATCCGTTGCACGATTCATTTATTGAAACAACAGTATTGTGCAACTATCAGATGTCATTTTCATTTTAATGTTGTCTTTATAAACGTAATGTTCGTGTATATCTTTCCATATCAGTCTATCATTGTTTCATGGAATGTTCTTTAACTAATATCAGTTCGTGAATGACTTCCTATGAGCTCAGAATAATGCATTCTCATTTGCAATTCTCTCTTACTAACTTATCCTCTCATTAACCTTGCAAAATTACCGTTACTCGGCATTACTGTTACTCATTAACAAAATTGCATATTTAACTTCTGATAAGTATATGACATTACGGAAATTGTATCTCTCTATTAAAATTGTTCTCTCTCAGTGTTGAGAACGGATTGTTAACAATGAATCCATTCTCTTTAGTATTGGGCCGCTGCAATACTGCACTCGTTATCGTAGCGTTTCCCGAGAAGAGAGAGAGAGAAAAAAAAAAATACGAGTGGTTCTCGTTTCTATTTCCATCAAGGGTACGAAATTCCATTAGCACACTCTCAAGTCACAAACTCTTTGATGTGTTTTTTTTTTATGGATAGGTTCACAAAGATCGGATGTACATTATATGCATAAACTTTAGATTGCATGTAAACAAAAGAAATTCAAATTACATGGGAAAACTTTCAGGTATTTTAATAAAAGAATATAGCTATTTTGCATTCAAATGTTGCAATGTTGCTTTCCAAAACTGCACCACGCAAGCTTCCTCAGCGATGCGTGTGTTTCTTATTCAGTCGTGTTCTAATCAGCGCTAACATGTGTCAAAACTCGAATGGGAGGGTGTTACCTAGATTTATTCTCCCACAAGAACATATCTAACTTACATACATATCTCAAGGGCTTTGCTTTTCAGAATCACCGCATATTCTTATATAGACCTAAGTTTTACCATCTTGTACTGTTATTCTAAAGTGCATCTCATGGATATGTATACATCACTGTTAGTTGAACACATTAACTTATTCTCACTTCAAGCGCTTGCTCTAAAAAGTGACATCATCAAACTCATGTTTACTCTTTCAATTGACGTTAGCCTAATATTCCCTGTAAAGTATGTATTAATTTGTTGTGGTGAATTCGCGTTTCTGTTGTTCAGACAACTAGAAAAGTTTTACACTGCGCATTTATACATCATTATTCTTAGAAATACTTCGTTCCTCAAACATTGGGTACCTTATAACTAATAAGTCAGCGCGTCGAATCGTCCTTCTCTTCTTTTGTAGACTTACCTGGCTCTTTGGCTCAGTGTAATCTGACATTAACTTATAATTATGACTTAAATCTAAATGTCATTCAGATACGAAGCTTCCCTTCAATTTTCTGACGTGCTTGACGTTTTTCACTTACAATATGTATGCTTCCTATTTCCACATTAGGTTAGGCCTACTGTAAAGATCAGTATTCCAGGAGTACTTATTATACTTGTCATGACTTGTCTCTTGTAAACACGTTATCACATTGAGTTTCTTAATGTTTTTCTTCTGCTAAATATATCAGTGTATATGTGTTGTATATATTTTAAGTTGAACAGTGATACTTTTTGAGGTCAGCATGATGGTAACGGCCTTTGACGCGTCCAGTAATCGGATTGGCGATGAGATAACACCCTGTATGCGGTTTTCTGAGTATAATGTATGGGCCTCGAAAAAGTTCTTTCCATTTCTTGTTTCACTTGTATAAAAGAGATGGCTTAAAATGCGTTCTTATTAGAATTCTTTCACCTTGTTTGTATTCTACTACTTTCTTGATCTTAGAATGAAATGCTTTCTTTAGGAGTTGTGCTTGGGTGGTGAGATTATGTAATGCCTGTCTTACTTTGGCTTCCAAATCAGCTTCTTGATTAGGGATTTTGGGAATTGGTGTTGTCCATTCATTACTTTCCAGTCGATGCACCATTAACTCACAAGGAGTAAATCCTGTCGAAATGTGTGGTAAGTGATTTACAATTTCTTCAAAGGCTGAAATGTAATCGACCCAATTTGTGTTATGGTTAGGTATGTATGTTCTTATAAATCTATTCAGCTCTTTAAAAACTCGTGCTTCTGGGATGCTTTGTGGCCTAAACTTCGAGATCAAGATCTGTTGTATGTTGCTGTTGCTTAAAAAATATCTCCAAAGTTTACTAACGAATTTGGGACCATTATCTGACAACATTTTCTTAGGAATGCCAAATCTTGGAAAGTAGTCACTTTCTATACGCTTAATAAGTGGCTTGGTGTTTGCTGTTTTCATTGCACATAGTCTTACATGTTTTGTGAACAGATCAATAATATAAGCAACATACTGTAAGCCTCCACGACCACGAGGATACGGACCGGCAAAATCAATTCCTATGATCTCTAAGGGTTTCATTGTTAAAATTGGATTCAAAGGTAATGCATTGGATAAATTAAAGGGTTTGGCCTTTTGACAAATCACGCAGTTTCGCAGTAGCTTGTGTATTTTAGCATGAAGACTTGGAACATAACAATATTGTGCGATCTTGCGCTTAAAGGTGTCAGCTATTATATTGTCTTTACCCCTTTATATGCACAATTTCGAAGTCGTACTCCTGAAGAAATAGACACCAACGTGTCAATCGAGGGTGAAATAATTTGCATGACAACAGAGAACTTAATGCTAGATGATCAGAAAAAACTTTTACCTTGCATCTGTATATATAATGATTAAAACGCTTGAAAGCCCGAACAATAGAAAGAGCTTCCAATTCTGTCAGAGTAAAATCGTTCTGCTTCAGTGAGGACTCTGCTTGCAAAACTGATAATTCGGATTTCTTTTTGTTCATTCCTTTCCTCGAGTTGAAACAAAACTGAACCGATTCCCTGGCAAGAGGCATCTGAAGCGATACAAAATTCCTTGTTCATATCAGGATGATGTAAGATGGGACTATTTACCAAGGCATTCTTACAGGCATTCGTAATGGAATCAAAAGCTTGTTGACACTCGTCGTTCCAGTTCCAATAGACATTTTTCTTTAGCAATGATAACAAAGGTGTACTATTTAAAATCCATCCAAACAAAAATTTTCGAAAAAATGAGCACACGCCAAGGAATCCTTTTAGCTGACTTTTGGAAGTATGTCTTGCAAAATTTCTAATGTCACTAATCTTTTGAGGATCCGGTTTTATTCCAGAGGGCGAAATAATGTGACCTAAAAATTTGATTTCTGATTGAGCTAATCGGGACTTTTGAAGATTTGCAGTCACTCCAAATTCTCTGAATTTCTTAAATATACGGTGTATAAGGTAAAGATACTCTTCGCAAGTTTTTATGGCAATGAGGAGATCGTCAACGTAAATGGTAACTTGATCAACTAAGTCATCTCCTAACACATGATCCAAAGTGGATATGAATACACCTGAACTAACGTTCAATCCAAAGGGCATAACCCGGAATTGGCAAGAATGCCCTGCAAAGATGAATGCAGTATATTTTCTAGATTCTTTATGTAGTTGCACCTGCCAATATGACATTTTTAGGTCAGTGCTGGTCAGATATCTCACATCATAAAATTTCTGTAGGTGTTCGTCTATGGCTTCAGGACGAGTTCTGACTGGTACAATAATTTTGTTTATATTCCTAGCATCAAGAACTAGCCGTACAGTATTATCAGTCTTGGGTATAGTTAGCAAGGGGCTACCATACAGTGAATCAGATAGTTCAATCACCTTCCACGTTAACATTTTTCTAATTTCAGTTTTTACAGCCTCCCTTCTCGAAAATGGTATCGAACATGTGGTGCGACAGAAGGTGAGGTGGGGTATAACTTCCATTCTGTATTGAAAGTCTCGAATTATTCCAGGTCTCGTCGAGAAAGCAGATCTGAAGTCAAAAAGGATTTGAAATGATTCTTGTCTCTCTTCATCTATCAAATTAGTGGATTCTGCCGCTTTAGTTGTAATTTCGTCTCTGTCTGGTAAGTAATCTGTTTCATCTGGCCCTTGTATGTCACAGCCGGAACTGTTCCAGCCGTTGTGTATTAGTGTGCTTTTTCTGATAAGTTTATGTAGTCTGAAAATGTTTCCCGGGGGATAACTACGTACTTTCCCATGTGTGAGTCTGATAGTGATTACTTGTTCATTTGCATTTAGAGTGCAAGTTCCTTCGGCGAAATCAATCTTGGCCTTCGTCTATTTGAGAAACTCAATACCTAACAAGCAGGGTATTGACAAGTTCTTTACTACCAGGAAAATACATTCAATTGTTACTGTGTGTATAATAACAGGGATCAAAGCTTGCATTGACAGGGATCAAAGCTTGCATCTGCAGTTCCTGTGTGTGTGAACTAATAGCTCCTGTAATGCAAATTCCTTGTACGGGTACTGTGGGTATTTTTTGTGTGCCTGTTATCTGTTTGAAAAAACATAGTGAGATTGCATTTACGTTTGCACCAGTATCCAGTATTGCTGCAGTTACGTATCCTGCTAGTGTGATTTGGGTTGTCATTACTCTCTTCCTGCCGCACAGCACCTTGTAGGGAGTGATAAGATGCTGTGATTAGTTTTCCGGTGTTGAACAGTTGGTGGTACAGCCATTGTTATTCCTATCAGGTTGTACACTTATTTCAGTTGATTGCAGCGAATAAAACTGAGTGTTGTGAATTACTTGGGTATGAAACTGTTGTGGTTCATTTACTGGATTAAAAGTCGGAAGATTGTCAGCTTGAGTGAAAAATACCGCTGGGTTGTACCGTTTCTTTGCATTTGGTTATTTCCTCTATTCTGAGGTTCAAATTGCGTCTGAAATTCTCGTTCATGCATTTGTCGTTGGTTTGGTGCCGATGTTTCAAATTGCTGATTATTCGGCTTAAATTTTTGCTGAGTATTTATTGGGTTTGTATGTTGATAGTATACATTCGTGTTCCGCGCGCCAGGATTCCATTCTTGCACTTGCTGTGGGAATCCGCGCTGCCAACTTTTGTTGCCGTATTTATTGCCATACGCAGTGTGCTGTGGCTTGTTGCCGTAGTTAAAATTGTTTATCTGATTTGTCGGTGATATCTCGCTCGGTTGTAGTTCTTATTACCTTTAAATTGTCCATTTCCATTCTGCTTGCCACAATACTGATCGTGCCCGTTAAAATGCCTTTTTCTATCTGAAATGTGTGTACCATTGTTGAGGAATTCCACCTGTTGTTACGCGATTTCTGCTTATTGTTTGCACTCTGTTCCTCATGTATAAGGTCAGATGAGTCTAATATGGAAAGAAATGTCTCTTCGTCATCATCATTGACGTTAACTAATTTTTCTTGAATTGATACCCGCAATTTCGACTTCAAGATCATAATCACATCCTTACTTGAGGTTGGTGTATCCCAGTATCTAATATTCCCCAAATACTTTTCGAAATATTTCCTTAAGCCTCCATTTCTCGGATCGAAAGGTTCTGCTTGATATACCTCTTTCCTCAGCCTTTTCTGAACTTCCTCGTTCCAAAACTTGGCTAAAAATGCCTGTTTAAAATCACGGTAAGCAAGACATCGATCGACCATTTCGGTTCCCCAAATAGCAGATCCTCCCGTAATATGTCCGATTACAAACTGTATCTTTTGCCTATCATACCAACTTGGCGGAAAAATTCCGGAAAATGATCGGAGAAACACGATCGGATGGAGGTTTCTCTTTTCGGGATTAAATAACTGAAAGTTTCTGTGTTTTAATAGGCTTTCCTCTTTCATTAACTGCACTAATGAATTAGAGTCATTTACTGGAATTTGTTGTGTTCTGGGTGGTGAATATTCCCTACTTTGATGTTTTGTGTTTTGCTGCTCAGGACCATCATTGCTTATATAACTGAGTGAAAACACAGTGTTGATAGCCGTGACATGTTTCTCTGTCTTTGTTTTGAAATTGTTGCTCCAAGCTTTGTATTTTCTGAGTAACCTGTTCTTTCCAAGCAGGCAAGTGTAAATACTGTTCTGATACCACCTAATTCTATGAAAACAGTATCTCCAGAGGTACCTGGTGCCGCTAATATGTTAAGAGTGGTATCCTTAACAGTGTCATTTAACTCGGTTTTTATTATTTTTTTTCGATCATTTTATCTTTCTCCGCTAACCAGTCTGTACATTGTTCACTAAAGTATTGTATTTGTTCTTTTAACTTTTGTTCCACTTTTTTTCTCCATTCACAGCCAACTGAGAGAATTTGTCAGTCAACTGCTTTACTTTGTCATTCACTATGTGTATGTGTAAAGTGTCTTTACAGATAACAACTTGTTTGTTAACTAGCACGATTTCTGATTTTACTTCATATACGTCATTCTGATATTGTTTTACGTTATCCTCCGTCTGCTTCGCAAGTTCGTCATACCTTTTCTGAATCCTATCATTAATTTCTTGCTGTTTCTTATTACTCTATGTCTCTAACATCTGATGAAGTTCAGTGATTAACTCTTGTTTTGCATCTTGAACTGCAGTAACTACTTTAGTCTCGAGGTCACCATCCATAGCTGTTGCAATGCTATCAAGTTCAATCTTAGTTACTAGATTTTCTAACTTTTCATCGAGGCTATTCGTTAGCGCTTCTTATTTAGAATCTAACTTTGAATCAAGCTTTTCGTCAAAACTTTTGGTTTGAGCTTCGAACTTATCATCTAAACTATGGATAAATTCTTGTCCTTCCTGTTCCCTCTGTGTTCGTTCCTGCTGTTTCTCTTGTTCCCTTTGTGTCACCAGGCGCGCAAACAAGGCTTCGATTAAATTTGAAACATCTTTGGAGGTTGAAGTTGGTATTATCTGAGTGGTTTGTAGTACCTGTACGCTGCTGGGCGATACGTTTACTACAGTACTATGTGTGGTGATTATTTCATCTGGCCTATCAGGTGATAGTTCATTCCTGGTCGGTACGATTTGCGATCTAAGTTGGTATTTTGTGTCAACTATTTCTTCACTGTCATCTACAACGGAATGTGGTCTGCCCTCTGCCGTTATTTGGTTCGCGCACAGGGTTGTATGAAATTCCTGCGCGAGAAAGTTATGCAGTAGCTTGCTAAGCCTTCTGGGATGCACTGACGTAATGATGACGTATACCTAACAATTGCCTACGCTCGCACAAAATGACACAATGTATGCTACTGATCAGAGACAACTGAATGCCAACGCCGTTTATGCAATATGGATGTGCAAACAAATGATTTTTTTAAAGCTAATAATGACTATAACAATACCTGAAATTATACAATGCAACTAAATGTCTACCTACAAAATACCTCCATGCACTTTCTACTGGATTTGGATAGGTTGATGGAAAAAACATAGAATCTTGTTACATGAGAGGGCATTAATGAAGCTTTTCAACTGAAATAAAAAGGTACTCACTCTTGCGTATCTGCAACTGCTGGCGAATTTTCCAAAGTCCAAAATGTTCTTTTCACAGCAAATTTTATCATCCGTTCCGCTTTTTATTTACCAGCTCAGCAAATCAGTATTGTTTGCGGCATAATTTTGTCGTGGTACATGCAAATAAGTGACATCGATTAGCAACAATGAAATAGAAATTTTTTTTGCAATATCTTAAATATTTCAAGTCTAACAAATAGAAGATAATTACAAAGACGTTTCGAACAACAGCATGAAATATTTTAATTTCGTTTCGCGTCCCTGTTCGGGCGCCAATATAAAATGACTTTTAATAATATGAATATTTATATATGTGTTTGGAGAGAGAGAGATTGCTTTTGATTGAGACTTTTAAGTCGTAACTGGTACCTGATTTTGGTTGCTGCCTCCTAAAATGATCAGCTTCTTCACCAATTGGTGATGTAATTTGGAGGACGTTATTGTTCTTTAAGATTTAAAGTACGACTCTGTTGGTTACTTGGTCGTATTGCGGATAGCTTTGAGCTCTAGTTTTCGTAGCTTATACCTAAGGGACCACTGCTGTAAGTAAATACGATCAAACAGCAATCTGCTTTTCGCGAGAAAACGAGATTGCTCGCCACACAAACTTCCTTCAAACTACACGGCCTGCTACATCAAAATAGGTCAGTGGAGTTCAGCACCATACTATTGTACAAGATCATAATCCAATAAATTGTGAGAGGTTGTTACGTATTGAATGAAACCTATAGACAATGCATTTCTTTTCCAGTATTTTAGTGAACTTTTTACACTTACAATTCTGTCGATTGATAGCCGGCGACGACAATGAAGTTCACCTCCTTTTCCAAAAACACTTCCAGACAATTTGTATACGCAAATGTTTGGCAACTGTTACACATACTCTACACAGTTTTATCAATACAATAGCAATTTACATTACATGTAACAATACGTTCTGAGTGACGACCTAACATCTCGTCCTCTTTCCACAAGATACAGATTAACAGTCCCCCTGTTTTTAATAAATCAATTGTCTTTTTTTAGAGTCCATACTCAAAGATTCACAACTACTATCGTTGCAGGGATTGCGCGCTAAAGAGTTTCGTGCTGTCCAGCTGCGATTCACTTCACTTCAAGTACTTTTTGAATCACATTTACATTTACGGTATTTACATACATTACTGAGCTTCTCAATATAAAATCAGCCACAAATTAGTTAAAAAAAGGGCAGTGAGGCTCACATAACATTACAAATTCCATAATGTGGTTTTATAAACTTGCTGACCACACTTCATAGCACGGTATCCATTGTCACCGTAATACACAAGTTACAGGGTAAGAATTATTGAACTACAAGGTGTACAACTTTGTTTCCGCCGTTTTTCCTCCAGCATTTGAGGCTTTAATGAAACAAATTGGTTACACATGTATCATTCAAAGTATTTTCCATCGCTGGCCACTACTCTCTCCAATCTTCCGAGCAGTGTATGAATCCCGCGTTGAAAAAATTGTTCATCTTTTGAAGCGATCCACAAATCGATCCAATTTGTGACTTCTTCATGAGATTGGAAGTGTTGGTCAGCCAGGCCATGCACCTTTGATTTAAACTGGTGATAGAGGGAGCAACGACGTCTGGAGAATACGGCGGGTGGGGTATAGTGAGTGTGCAAGTGTGTGTGGCGGGGGGGGGGGGGGAGAAAAGAATTACAAGAGTCATCATAGTTTCATGACCCGAAATTATACGTATGTAAGCACTGGACAGTCTGCAAAAGAAGCCTCCATGGGAGTGGTTCTCACAATAATTAGTTGAGCGTCCTATCCCATACAAAAATAAAAGCCGCTTAGTTTGGTGCAAGGAGGAGGCAGCTCCACCCGCTAGGTCCAGAGAAACCCAGCAGATGGAGCTGAATGTACTCAGAGTACAGCTCTGGAAGCTGCCTCGTTCTTCCCCCAAACGACATCAGGAAGGAGGTTATGTTATATAGTGTTCATAAGACAGGTGTAAATAATGCACGTTCTCTGTAAGGGATATTTTTTATCGAGTTTACGATCTTTTTTGTGATTTCATCGTCTTTTGATTTCATGTTTCTGTCAAGGTGAGTGAATCAGAAGAGGAAGGTGTGTTTAATTGTGACTCATCAGAAAACTGCGAGCCAGGTGAAGATGAGATGTCAACTGATTCAGAAGCTTCAAGAAGCAGAGACACAGTTGTTGGGCCACTGAATAGGAAAAAAGGATCGCGCGAGGAATAATGGAAACGGAACAGAAAACAGCAGATGGTTGACGGAAAGCAGTACAAGAGCCCGAGTGGAAAAAACATGCCTCACCGGACTATAGGTAATGATTGCAGTTGCAAATACAAGTGTTTTGCTGAATCTGGCGTTGAAGCAAGACATCGTATTGTTAATGCTTTTGATGGCCTAACGAATAAGCATACTCAAGATGTGTATTTGGCTGGTTGCATTAAAGGTTTACTTGTAAAAACAAATAGGCCAAAAAGTGGAACAGCAAAGCCTAGAGCGTTTTCAAATCTCTGTACTGTTAGAGTCGGTGAGAGTAATGCAAGAGTCTGTAAAAAAGCAGTTTGCTTCACTGCATGGTGTGTCCAGAAAGCGAGTGGAAAATAGTGCAAAGAACTTTCTTTTGACGGAGCTATCACACCAAAACCAGATGGCAGGGGAAAGCATAATACAAGAAGCAACAAAATTTCAGATGAAACTGTGCAAAACGTTCATTGTCACACTTACAGTTTTCCTAGGCGAGAATCGCATTGCAGTCGACGAGACAATGGCAATAGACAAAACTGCCGACCTCACTATCAAAGAAATTCATCGTTTGTACATGGAGAATCACTCTGAATCTCCAGTAGAATATGATTTTTACTTTCGGTACTTCAGGACACACTTCAACATCATATTCGGGCGCCCAAGATCGAACACGTGTCAAAAGTGTGACAACATGCAAAGGGAACTCAGTGCCTCTTCTGTCTCAGATGAGAGACTTAAGGAGCTCTAGGGTGCCAAGTTACTTCGTCAGAGTCGGGCGGAATCATTTTATCAAGATACTAAAGACAAGATGACACTTGCACAACGTAATAATGACACCCAGATGATGATGTGCTTCGACTACAAACAAAATATGCTCCTCCCCAAAGTTGCCTCTAAGGCCACATTTTATAAACGCCAGTTGTGTGTCTACAACATTGCGATTTCGTCTGGTAAGACTGGAAAACATCATTTTTATCCCTATGATGAAACCATCGGAAAAAAGACGCCAAATGAGCCAATAAGTTTTGTACATCGCTACATCAACCACATTCTAACAGATGATATGAAAATACTTCACCTATTTTCTGATAACCGTGTCTCACAAGATAAAAATCATTCGTTAACGCAGTACTTGTTTTATAGCTTTACAAAGACCTTTCATCGATTCCCAGAACCGGGCCACAGCTTTATACCATGCGACAGAGCGTTCGGTAATATAGAAATGTGTTTCAGGACGATGGACTAATTTCATGTTACTGAAGTGGACCAGAGATTTACTTTCAACTTAGTTGACAAGTTGAACTTTTGTTCACGTATCATTATCGAACTGTAAAAGAGGAAAATATTTAACCACTAAGTACAAAATACTTCTCTATGGACAGCCATACATCGGTGAAGGGATTATTCAAATGAAGTGCGACCGTAGTGATGACTGTCTTCGAGAATGCGCAAATATGCAACCAAGGACCTGCGAGTCTCATAACAATGGACCACCTTCATCAAGCTTATGATTGCCCTCTCCCGCTTAAAGACCAAAAGCTTAAAGATGTCAAAGAGCTGGCCAGAAAATATGTTGTGCAAAACGAAATGTGGTTTTACGACCAGATGCTTCAAACGACCCTGAGGAGACTGAGGGGAGCTAGAAGACTGAAGAAGAACGGTACATATTGATGTTTTATGCTAATAATGTTGTGCTTTCTTTATTAATGTTTTTTAATAAGGTTAATTATGGAGAAAATGGCCCTACGAAGAGTTTTTCATTCACTTTGGAGCAAAACTGTGGCAGCACCAAAATTCAAAACTCCATTGAACGTACCTGATTGCATCCGTTTGTGTGTATTCTGGTCAGTAGTATTAGATGCCCCACAACCTAAAACAAGGGTGACTATCTTTTGGTTTCGGTGAAAACCGAATTTTTAAAACTTTTTTTTAATTTGCCAGAAAAGTAGATAGTGGAGCTGCCTCATTCTTGCACCAAACCATTCATTATTATAGCCCACATCCATTAAACCAGCTTAGTAGGTGTCTCAGACTATCGCTAAAATCTCGTGTTTTGTTGTAACACAACACGAAAATCTTCTATATGTTATGTATGTAATTAATAATTACCGATTGAAAGTCCTTCATAGGCATTTATTTACAACAACATACTGACATTAGCACTGTGTAGTGGAACCATGACATACAGGGTGAAAAGTATTTAAACCGACAAACTCTGGGAGGTTGTGGAGGACATCAAAACAAATATTTTTCCCTAACGTAATTTTTTCCTATGAGGAGTATTTAAACCAGTAGGGAAATATTTCTCTGGCGGCAAATTAATTAAACCAAAAACCATTTTTCCATTTTTTTATGACCGAGATACAACACATTAACTCAACCCAATTTCAATTACAGTAGATTTTCAAAAATGCCTCCATTGACACGTAAACAAAGGTTACACTGTAGGATCATGTTCTGTCTGACACGGGTAAAAACCCCAGGAGTATCCTGAACTGTTCCTGCTGCTGCCGCTACTATCCGGGCAACCAGATCCTCTTCTGACGCAACAGGACTTGCGTAAACAAGCTGCACATCTCTCCCCGCACAAAAAAGTCCAGAGGGAACATATACGGGGACCGAGCAGGCCATGGTGGAGGACCACCTCTACCAATCCACGTTTCTGGGAACCGTCGGTCCAGGAATCAACTACTGAAATGTGCCGGCGCCCCGTCATGTTGGAACCACATGCGTTGTCTTGGAGGGAGCGGTACGTCTTCCAGTAATTCTGGCAATGCTCTGGCGAGAAAATTGTAATAGTGCCTGCCATTTAATGGCCTAGGTAGGAGATACGGCCCAATTAAACAATCCCCAACAACACCGACCCGCACATTAACGAGGAACCGCACTTGACGAGCGCTAGTAACTGTGGCATGTGGGTTATCCTCACTCCAAACATGCGAATTGTGCATGTTGAAGACTCCATCACGCCAGAACGTTGCTTCATTGGTAAACAACACAGAGGATGGAAATGTAGAATGCATTTCACACTGTTCCAAGTATCACTGCGAAAACTGTGAACTGGGTGGATAGTCAACTAGTCCCAGGTTGTGAACACGCTGTAAGTGAAATTGACGTAACAATTGCTCTCGAAGGACTGTTCTTACATTCGTCTGATTCGTCCCCATGTTACGTGCAATTGCACGAGTGCTGATTGAAGGATCCCCCTCCACATGCTGCAAGGCAGCTTCCTCAAATTGCAGCGTTCTTACCGTGCGACGGCATCCCTGTCCAGGTAATCTGCTAAATTACCCGGTCTCACGCAGACGTTGGTACACAGCAGCAAAGGTCGTATGATGCGGGATACGGCGACTAGGATATTGTTGTTGATAAACCCGCTATGCAGCTCGTCCGTTGTGGTGTGCTACGTAGTACGTACCAACCATATCAGTGTACTCACTCCAGGTGTATCGCTCCATTAGTAAACAGAGACAATGCACTACTACACTGGTGCACAGCAGTTGCCTACAACTGAAGATCGTAATACGGCCCTCTAACAACAGAAGATCGTTACGGCCTCCATCGGTTTAAATACTCCTCATAGGAAAAAATGACATTAGGGAAAAATGTTTGGTTTGATGTCCCCTACAACCTCCCAGAGTTTGTCGGTTTAAATACTTTTCACCCTGTATATGGAAAAGCAATGTCACTGCCAGCCATAACTGTGAGCGCATAATAAGGCTAGTTTCCCTGTCTTGGTTCTGTAGGAAATTACGTGGGCAGACGAGATGATTTCAATCATCAGGCACATTAACTCTGAATTCCACCATCACATTCGTTACTAAATAGCTGCCAGTATCACTGTTTTTTGTGTAATTGATTTTCATGTTAAAACTGCAGGCGCACAGTTTTATAAACCAACATAGGTCCTCATTGTCTCCTTTTTTAAGTAGTATATCTAGCTATTACATCCTGCCACTACCGAATAAGCCATTAAAACTACACTGTGACAAGTAAGTGATCAACATATTCTGGAAACATTAGTGAAAATGAGGTTCAGATGCATCTGCCGTCTCTTTGGAACACCAAAAAAGAAGATTGTATCGAAATCTGTGAGGGCTTGAAGTCACTTCTCCCAAATGTTGCAAAACATTTCAAAGGTATATCTTCCTGTCGTCACCACATCCATGGCGAGTGGGTGCTTGTTCTCGGCTGCCGGTGCAACCTTCACCCACAAAGAAACATACTTCTAGGAACTAAATTATCTAAACTTCTTTTTCTAAATTCAGGATTAAAATCGTTAAAAATCGAGGAAATAGACTGTTTTAATGATAAAAATTTAACTGTTTATTTTTTTTTTTTTTTACAGGATCAATTTTTTTTCAGTTCCATATTCTAAATTACATGAAGACGGTTAATCATCGCATCGGTCAGTATTGTTCTGCGTAATGTAACTTAATGTTAGGAAAGATAGGTAGAAGTGGGCAGATTCCCGGAGAAATAGGTCTCTATTTCAAATTGCTTTGTGTTTTAAAATGTGTCTGACCACTCACTTCACGTTCTTTTATTAAGCTACTCGCAAATAAAATCATTTAGACATGTTTTTCCTAACATTTCTAAAATAAATAGCAACTTGTATCCTGAATTTAATGCAACCAGAGAAGGAGATTTGGCTCGTCGTCATTTTACCGTACGCTGAGGGAACCGCTAAGGAGCACGAGAAGAACAATGAAACCCTGATAATGATTAGTGACAAGAACATCCACATTTACTGACGAATACTCAACTTTGTACAGATCAGCTCAGACAGCAAATCTTGAACTTCAACTGTTATTTCAGAAGCTAAGGACAGTTGTTCTACAAAAATGTTCACTGAAGATGGGCTGGTGCGGACGCTCTAGAAGCGGACAATGCAGTGCGATGTACACAAGTAGAAGGCGGTCTTGTTATTAGTCCAGTTGAGTTGGAACTGCCCGTTCTGCTGTGGCGCTGGCTCATATCTTTTGTCTGATGGCGCAGCCGATGCGACTTCCCCGCCTGGTACGGCAGTCGCTGGGCTATACGTCCTCCCTGGAGTCGGCAACTCCGATGCTGCCACCTGGTGCGCACTGTTCATATGACACTACACGCACATTATAAAACCGTCAACCGATCGATTCTGAGTGCAATGTGGTAATGAGACTTGGCCACTGTTTCTATGTTTCGATACAGTGTATCGACGCGTGGAACTGTTTCAGTGTTTCGTAACGTCTATGTTTCACTGTTTCGAAACAGTGGTGTTTCATGCCGCTCTGCGTCGGATAACGGGACCAGATTCGATCTCGAGCCAGACACGGAAACTGTATCGTTCATTCAAAATAACGCTGTTTCAGTCCACTTGTGCTTGGAACGGACTAATTGTATCGAAACGGTGATGTTTCATTTCGCTCTGTCTCGGACGAGAGTAAGGCACGGCACAGATACTGAAATACGTTTAACATACTACTTCATAAAACACTTCCAAGAGTGTCGAAATCTTTGTGACACACAACAGCATGAAGCTTAAGATTTCCGAAAATAAAGCTTCATTTCTGATTGACTGCCTTATTCCGAAATGGCGTAATATATGCTTTATAAACACTAACAAACAATGAAATAACGCACACTATTCGCTTTCAAAATAATAAAAGTGTGAAAATCATTCAGTTAAATTACGCATCTCTTATAACATGCGCACCGCTGTTCATGTACAGTAATCATATAAAAAAACGCAAGTAAACCTAGAACATTTTGAATGAAAAAAAGGCGTAGAGTGGCAGTTTTTAGACATATACATAAATTGGATGTACTTTCAAGCAATGTGATTGACGGATCATTGATGGTGTAGTGGTGTACGGGAAGGGCTGGGAAGCATGGTGGGTTTATAATAATGGTTCGAAACACCTTGGGGGACAGAAATTTTTTCTCTTATATTTTGTTATTTATTCGAATTATGTGGCTTTATTTGTGAGTCTACGGTCAATGTGCCTATTCCCCACAATGACTCCTTCCGTGTGCATGGAAATTATCAGGACGGGTATACCATCCATACTAACGAAATGTGGGAATCCCCGTAGCATATCCGTTGTTTCTGCAGTTTGCTCCCGCCTACAGTTCCTTTCATGTTGGTTCTTCTGTCTTCAGCTATAGCGTTATGAAGCCCGATGTGGGATTATTTTATGAAGATAAACCCTGAGAAAATTAAATATAACTTGTGCTCGGCAGTGTTGTCGTTTAAAAGCAGTTCAACTTCTTGCTTAAACAGACACTTGCGACATAAGCATCCAACAGGTAATTTAAGTGAAACTCTTTCGAAACCAGTTTTCATGAATCTGGGCAGTGACGAAGCCAGTTCAGTTCCCACAGCAACAGTTCAGGAATCTGGTATTTCAGTGCCTGTGCCTCAAGATGAACAATCTGTGCAATAAATGCCCAGCACTTCCACCGGTTCAGTTCTGAGTAGGTGTGTTAGACAAACAAAGATTATTGGATTTGCATCAAGACAGTGCCTTCATCCAAACGAGCCAAAGTAGACGAACAGATTTTAAGACTTGTCGTTAAAGAATATCTTCCATTTAATGTAGTTGAGAGTGTAGAGTTTAGAAAAATGACTTATTTATTAAATGGAAACTATGTACCTACCAGTAGAAAAACACTCTCCTACAGTTTACTCTTCAAGTGTTCGACAGCACACTAGTGTGAGTAAGAACTGCAGTGCAAGCTGCAGCCTACATCTGCATTACGACTGATGGATGGACATCTGTGAAAAGTGTTCGACAGCACACTAGTGTGAGGAAGAACTGCAGTGCAAGCTGCAGCCTACATCTGCATTACGACTGATGTCCGCCCCCGGTAGCTGAGTGGTCAGCGCGACGGACTATCAATCCTAGGGGCCCGGGTTCGATTCCCGGCTGGGTCGGAGATTTTCTCCACTCAGGGGCTGGGTGTTGTGCTGTCCTAATCATCATCATTTCATCACCATCGACGCGCAAGTCGCCGAAGTGGCGTCAAATTGAAAGACTTGCACCAGGCGAGTGGTCTACCCGACGGGAGGCCCTCGTCACACGCCATTATTATTATTACGACTGATGGATGGACATCTGTGAAAAATGATAATTATATTGCAGTGACTGCTCGCGTCTTTGATGAAAACTGAAATCTGAAGTCACATTTGTTATGTGGCTTTAAATTCCATGACAAGTGTACAGAAGAAAACATTTCCAGTAAATTACAAAATGTGACTTCAGGTTGCGGTTTTACCAATAACAATGTAGCTTGTACTACAGATAATGCACCTAATATGGTGAAGGTAGTGATGATGTGTAGACGGTGGCATGTATCTTGTTTTGCACACACACTGAATTTAATTGTGCATTCAAGCCTTGAACCAATTACAGACACAAGGGCAAAAGTGAAGTCAATAGCGGAGTTTTTGAAAAGAAGTACTCAAGCACTTGAGAAATTACACAATATTCATAGGGAAATGGGCTTCCCTACTTTAACACCGAAATCAGATTGCCCTGCAAGACGGAATTCCACGTGTGAAATGTTTGCATAGCACCCTCGCCATCCTCAGTGTGGACTCACAAAGAAAACTGTCCAATGAAGACTGGTCAGTTATTGAAAAATCTTGAGCCGGCCGGGGTGGCTGAGTGGTTCTAGGCGCTACAGTCTGGAACCGCGCGACCGCTACGGTCGCAGGTTCGAATCCTGCCTCGGGCATGGGTGTATGTGATGTCCTTAGGTTAGTTAGGTTTAAGTAGTTCTAAGTTCTAGGGGACTGATGACCTCAGAAGTTAAGTCTCATAGTGCTCAGAGCCATATGAACTATTTTTTGAAAAATCTTGTGAAATACTATCTCCTTTTGAACAAGTCCCAACTGAAATTAGCAGCGAATGAAACGTAACCTTGTCAAAAGTTGTCTTATTAAGCAAAGGTTTACAAAGTCATTATCTGAGACTGAAAAACTCAGATCACAGTAATGAAGCCACTAATACTGTAACTGCTAAACTTGAGGATGGAATCTATACCCGCCTCGTACAAAAGTTTGCAGATAAAGCAATTGCTTGAGAAGAAACATTATTGGAACCTCGCTTCAGGGAGCATGGATTCCCAAAAACTAACCATCGATTAAAAGAAACAAAAGATGTCATAATTAACAAGTGCTGTGCAATACGACCGAAACCCACTCGGTTGTTCTACAGATAATCCACCACCAGCCAGACCAGTTGTAGTGAGCACATTCAACTCTAGCAATGACAACATTTGGCAAGATTTTGACCAAGCTGTAGGTGGCTTGATCCAAAGTGTAGACAAACCACGTGCTGCAAGCGTAGTCGGGATTGAAAAATATATGAAGATCCCACTGATACACAGATCACAGGATCCCTTGCTGTGGTGGAAAGAAAGTCATGTGTTAATTCCTACACTGTTTAAAATAATGAAATGACGTCTTTGTATTATGGCCACCTCTGTTCCATGCTAGCACGTATTTTCAAAGCAGGGGCAAACAATAACAGACAGACGATCCCGTCTTTCAAGCGAAAAAGTTTAAAAAATGATGTTTCTAAACTACAACGTAGAACAGGTACAGCAGATGTACTCAGAAATGAAACAGTAAAATTTTAATTGATTTTGTTCTTCTATGGACAGTGTGCACTGAATTTGTATTTGACTGTATTTTGTTTAGTCCACTAAATCCTACATGTAGCTATCTTGCAAGGATATTTTTCTGAAATTTGTTGCACACGGAAGACGCGTTTTTGCTCACCATTCAAGGAGTTTAATTTCTTTTGAGTATGCTATTTATTTATGTGTTTGATAATAATTATCTGATTTATGAAAGTGTATGTTTGTGTGCTTATTTTTGTAAATGTGCTACGTTTGGTTATTATACTAAACGCATCTTGATACTTGTGTATCATAAATAATTCGCAGGAAAATCAGCATTGGTACTTTGATACTTCTGTTATTGGCGTTCAGATACTGTGACAAAAGTTGCATTTCAACAGGAACTTCATCTCTGATTTCCTGGAGAAGCTTATAATAAAATGATAATACATCTGCTTACTGTGAGTACTTGAGGGAACTCCATATACCTGTAACTCAAACAAACTTCTTTGGTGTAGAGCCAGATCTGCCATGATATAGGTATCACAAAGACATTACTCTGTATGAATTGTTCTAAATTTTAGCTGGATTTTATACTTCAAGGAAACATACCGATCTCTGCATTTCAGTTACCTTGAAATGTTTTAACATGTTTTCCAGCTCTATCAAGTGTATATATCATGAGATTATCCAGATAACTTGTGAATGTTTGATGAAAAACTGCCATACTTGACCACTGTGCTACATACTCCAGTCTGATACAGTAATATTTTGATCTGTGTGCATCAGTCATTGCATCCTGCCCTGTGTGACAAACAATGGAAAATTTAACTGTGAGTAAGAAAAGTGTGAGTGGCACACTCATAAACGTTAATTCAATGTCTCGCTTCCCAAAATGTTTTCTTAGTAAATTATATCTAATGATATGTCTTTTTAAGAGCACGTACAGATTATCACTCATAAAACCTATCAAAATTAGGCACTGGAATGCAGGGAAACGAGTTTGGCAAAATCTGTTATGTGAAACATATGAAGTCTGTCCTCAGCCAGTTGGAAAGTATGAAAGTCACATGACATGAAAGCAGCGCATTTGCTACAGGAAATATGGAACTGCAAAGACACCTAAGTGAAAGTTTCATACTTTTTTTATTTATTTATTCATCCGTGGAACAATATATATTGTATGGATGTCGTCAGTTTATAATACATGAGCATACATTTACATTTACAATGAAACAGATTTCTCATATTTTGTGTAGTTTTTATAACTAGTCATACACACATTTATAATTACATCATATTTTGGTGGTAATGTCATATGTTGCTAATAATCTACATCTACATTAAATAATCTTTTACAGTATAACAACTTTTACTTGCTAAGAAGGTTTTAAGCTTTTGTCTGAAAGTGAGGGGCTCATTTATTTCTTTAATTTCCTGTGAGAATTTGTTATACAATGTTATACCATTATAAAATATACTTTTTTGCATCTTTGCCTTGTTCTTTCTATCTAGATGGAGATGGTCACAAGATCTTGTTTCATGGTCATGTATTAGGCTGTTTGTGTTATACATGTTGAGATTTTTCTAATCGAAAGATATTATGTTCTGAAAGATATACTCACAAGAAAGAGAATGCCTAGCTTTCTAAATAATTCTAGACAGTGGGCCCTGTTGTTGCTGTTTGTTATTATCCTTATGGCTCTTTTTTGTACTTTGAACACAGTCTGTATGTTACTGGCACTTGTTCCCCAAAACATGATCTCATAGCTGAGGACTGAGTGTAGATATCCGTAATATGTTATTTTAAGGCAGGTATTATTGCATACCGGTGCAAGGATTCTAAGAGCATAGCATGCTGTGGATAATTTCTTTGCCAAAATGTTGACATGGTTTGTCCATTTCAGTTGGCTGTCTACATTCATCCCTAAGAATTTGGTACTTGTTACACATTCTAATTCATTATTATTAACTTTTATTCTAGTGGTATTGTGTTTTTTGTTCAATTGGAAGTTAATATAGTTAGTTTTCTTTACATTTAGAGTTACTTTATTTTTTAATGACCAGTTGTGGACATCATTGAGAGCCTTGTTTGCTCTTTCTGACAGTTGTGTTGGATTTTCACCTGTCATTACTGTGTTGCTGTCATCAGCAAAAAGTATTTTTTCTCCATGTCTGATACTTTGTGGGAAGTCGTTAATGTATATAAGAAACAATATTGGGCCTAATACACTTCCCTGTGGGACGCCTGTATTCACATGTTCTGGGTCAGACAGGTGTTTTACAATGGAATTGTTTGAAACTTGTTGTATCTCAACTCGTTGAACTCTGTTTTCCAAGTATGATTTGAACCACTTCTTTGACACACCTCTTACTCCTATTTGCCCTAATTTATGAAGTAAGATTGTGTGGTCATTCTTCGATATGATTGGCCCTCTCGCACCTCATTTGTGTTCTTGTGACAATATTTTTACAGCAGACACTCAAGATAATACAATGTGAGGGCCTATTATTACAAAACTCAAACTGTTTCACACTTGTACTCCTTCATTGTGTGTTTCAGTTTGCCCATCTCTAGTGGCAATACTAGTTTCATAACAACGCAGGTGGGTAGGAGGATATAGTTATTGGATGATGCTGACTATTCAGCTGCAAGATAGCGGTAATCTACCATACAGCGTTGTACTAAGGAGGAGACACGAAATGGCAATTGCGCCGACAGCATCGCAGGAATACCCTCCAAAGTACTCCATTGTGGAAGTATTGAAAGCAGTAAATTTCCCACAGCTGATACCATTGTATGATAAATGCGTTTAAAAATTAGACATGCGCCAAGCAATAATATTACAAGCTAATATAAATTATGTAGATTAAAAATTATGCTATCCATGTTGTCCACATAGCCCCTTGTCATCATCCGTCAGCAAACTTCTCATTATTTCATCTATAGTAACGTCAATATGCAGTAACGTGTGTCGATTCTTTCGCTTCTGAAATCGTACCACTTTAACCTGCGTCCAAATATTTCTCTGTGATGTCAAATACATTTTACTTGCGACTAACATGTATTGCGTGGAAAATGTCAGAACATTCAGAATAAAACAACACTACTATTTCCTCGCAGAGAGACAGAGCTACACTTAGGCGCCAAAGAAACTGGTATAGATTTGCGTATTCAAATACAGGATTATATAAACAGGCAGAATACAGCGTTGCGATAGGCAAACGACTATATAAGACAACAAGTGTCTGGCGCAGTTGTTGGATCGATTACTGCTGCTACCAAGATGTAAGCGAGTTTGAACGCGGTGTTACAGTCGGCGCACGAGCGATGGGACACAGCATCTCCGAGGTAGCGACGAAGTGGGGATTTTCCAGTACGACCATTTCGCGAGTGTACCGTGAATATCAGGAATCCGGTAAGACATCGAATCTCCGACACCGCTGCGGCCAAACGATCCTGCAAGAACGGGACCATCGACGACTGAAGAGAATCGTTCAACGTGGCAGAAGTGCACCCCTTCTACAATTTTCTACTGATTTCAATAGTGCGAATCGTTCAACGAAACATGATCGATATGGGCTTTCGGAGCCAAAGGACCACTCGTGTATCCTTGATGAATGCACGATACAAAGCTTTACGCCTCGCCTGGACCCCTCAACACCGACATTGGGCTGTTGATGACTGGAAACACGTTGCCTGGTCGGACGAATCTCGTTTCACAATGTATCGAGCGGATGGACGTGTACGAGTATCGAGACAACCTCATGAATCCATGGACCCTGCATGCCAGCAGGAGACTGTTCAAGATGGTGGAGGCTCTATAATGGTGTGGGCCTTGTGCAGCTGGAGTCATATGGGTCCCCTGATACGTCTAGATACGACCCTGACAGGTGTCACGTACGTAAGCAGCCTGTCTAATCACCTGCATCAATTCATGTCCGTTGTGCATTCCGACGAACTTGGGCAATTCCAGCAGGACAATGGGACACTCCACACGTCCAGAATTGCTGAGTTTAAACACTTCCGCTGGCCACCAAACTCCCCACACGTGAAGATTATTGAGCATATCTGGGATGCCTTGTAACGTGCTGTTCAGAAGAGATCTCAACCCCTCGTACTCTTACGGATTTATGGAGAACCGTGCAGGATTCATGATGTGAGTTCCCTCCTGCACTACTTTAGACATTATTCGATTCCATGTCACGTCGTGTTGCGACACTTCTGCATGCTCGCGGGGCCCTACACGACATTAGGCAGGTGTACCAGTTTCTTTGGCTCTTCAGTGTAGTAAGAGTATGACAATTTCGTTTTGTCTCTCAAGAATGCACTGTCGTTCCACAATTAAATCCTAGGTGGTATCAGTTTCTCTCTCATATCTACTTTTCACAGTCCCTCTCGTCAAATTACTCCATCCGTATGGCGATTTTGTCTTTTCTATGCTTATCAGTGATGCCATGTCTATCCCTCCCTCTGTATAATTAACAACATCCATATATTTTTTTCCAAGGGGTCTAATGTAAAATTTACGGAGATCTGCTAGTCACACGGCCCTTGAAAGAAAGATGCGGATTTTCTTATTTATACAGAGGGAGGGCAGATATTACATCACAGATATAGTCAGAGAAAACTATACAGATGGGATAATCATTCGAGACGGACTGTAACGACTAGAGGCAGGAGGGGTGTGTCATTATATTTCACTTAGTAGTAGAACAATGGTGCAATTTTGAAAGACAAGACAAAATTATCATACATCCACTGGTTCTGTTTGTGTGTGAGGAAACGGAAGTGTTATTTTATTATAAATCATGTAGCATTCTCCAACCAAGTCATAAGTACCTGGAATCATAAAAAAACATTTGGATGCAGTATAAAGTGGTATGTATGATATTGCAGTACCTGTATTCTTAAGAAGAACAATGCATTGTTCCTTCGGACATGCATGCATTCCCTTACACAGCTGATGGCTGTTGGCATTTGCAACTGCGAATGATTTCATGTATTTGATGATGGGTGCAGTCAAATGGTTCAAATGGCTCTGAGCACTATGGGACTCAACTGCTGAGGTCATTAGTCCCCTAGAACTTAGAACTAGTTAAACCTAACTAACCTAAGGACATCACAAACATCCATGCCCGAGGCAGGATTCGAACCTGCGACCGTAGCGGTCTTGCGGTTCCAGACTGCAGCGCCTTTAACCGCACGGCCACTTCGGCCGGCTGGGTGCAGTCGGCACGGTGCCTGTTACATCCGAAACTCATCCATGGCGGTAGGAACATGGTATCGTTCTTCTTAACAACTGAGGCACTGCAATGTTGTATGTATCCTTCTAATACTGTACAGAACCTCTGTTATAAAATATCGTCCTCTGTACCTGTATTGGAATTACATAATGTGTGTATTGGTAAAGGTTTGACACAGGAACGAAGACATATGGACGCTATGGTCGACCAAGAGTCATGCATGGACAGCCCGACGGTTAAGGTGACCGCTCGGATAAATAGGGAAGTCCACGTTCAAGTCCAGGTCCGGCACAAATTTTCATTGTCGTCAGTTCCTTATATAAGCGATGGTTGTTCGTGTTCGCAGCTGCAAATATATTTCATGTAAAGTTTCGCCCTGATATTTAAACGACATGAGTGTCAAGCTGGACACTACTAAACTGCATTCGAGTATTACAGGTTTCTTTTTTCTGCTCATCCGCATTAACTTGCATTTTTCTCCGTTTAGAACCAGCTGCCACTCATAACACCAACTTAAAAACTTCGTCTAAGTCGTCTTGTGTCATCCTATTCTTCCAGACTCTTTCCAGAAATCGCTCTCTCTAAATTTCAGTAGTAAGCCTCTCGGTGATGCGGAACGCCTCTTGTAGCAGCGGACGGTGGAGTTTGTTGAGAATGTCCCTTCGCTCTGACTAAACGATCCTATGACAAACCGCCCCACTTTTCTCCCTCTACCCCCCCCCCCCCCCCCGCCCCCCACTCCCAACCAGTCCTACCTGGTAAGGATTCCATATTGATGAACAGTGCTCAAGAATCGGGCGAACAAGCGCCATATAAGCCACTTCCCTAGTGTATGAGATACGTTTCCTTAAGATTCTTCCTATGAATCTGTCTGGCATCTGCTTTTCGTGCTGTTTCTTTCAGGCGGTGATTCCACTTAAGGTCGCTCTGGATAGTTACTCTTAGACATTTTATGGTAGATATTGGTTCCAGCAGTTTCTCATCAATAATGTAGTTGCACAGAAGTGGCTTGCTTTTCCTATGTACGCGCAATATGTTATATTTATTTACGTTCAGTGTCAGCTGCCATAGCCTGCACCATTCATGAATCTTCTGCAGGCACTGTGCAAATCGATGCTGTTTTCTGGCGTTGATACTTATTCGTATACAATTGCATCCTCTCTGAACAGTTTTAAAGAGCATTCGACGCTTTCTTCTAGATCATTTACATAAAATAACGGTCGTATTACACTTCCTTGGGGTATTCCGGAAATTACCTCTACACCTGCATGTTTTCTTCCGTTAAGAGCGACGTGTTGAATTCTGTCTGTAAGGAAGCTGCAAATGTGGCCCGATGCTCGACAAGCTTGTATTTTCTTTTTCACTAAACGGCAGTGCAGGATTGTCTCAAATGCCTTACTGAAGTACAGCAACACGGCATCAACCCAAACGCCATCGTCTATAGCGCTGTAGATCTCACTGAGGAACAGAGAGAGCTGAGCTTTGCAAGATCTCTGCTTGCAGAATCCATGTTGATTTGTACAGAGGACTTTTCGTTCTCCGAAAACGTCGTTATTCTCGGGCATAAAATATGCTCCATAATTCTACGACTGTTACAGTTGCTGGTGGGTTAGCTCAATTTTTTCCATTTCGACATTCGTACGATGATTTATAGGAGGGACTGTGTACTATCTAGTGTAGTAAAACAATTTCGGAATTTCTGCTATTTTCCGTTTCATTGCCAGAATGGTCTCTGAATGAATCAAAACATCATTTCGAATCACTTACTGATTTTATATAAGAACAAAACCTCTTACTGTTTTAACTCGGATCGGTTAGCAAAATTTCACTTTCACAGTCACTGAAGGCTTCTCTCATGGCTCTCCTTACGTTAATTTTCGCTTCCTTCAGCTTTTTTTCAGTCTGGAACCGCGCGATCGCTACGGTCGCAGTTTCGAATCCTGCTCCGGGCATGGATGTGTGTGGTGTGCTTAGGTTAGTTAGGTTTAAGTAGTTCTATGTTCTAGGGGACTGATGACCTCCGATGTAAAGTCCCATAGTGCTCAGAGCCATTTTTCAGCTTTTGTTTGTCAGCGAAGTTTCGACTTCTCTTGAATCTAGCTCTCTTTGTTTACAGAGCAGTTTTCTAACACGGCTATTAAACCATTGGTGGGTGTTTTGCGTCCATTAAGACCTTTCTCGGAATATACTGAACGATTCTTTTAAATATTTTTCCCATTTGTGCTCCACATCATCACTGAATATTTGATACTGAATTTTCAGATAATCTGCATCCTGTCACACTTTCTACGCAGAAACACCTTCCTGGGTTTCTTCATTTCTTGTAAAAACACAAGTCATAGTTGCTATCTCAGCCTTAAGATCACTGATACATATGTTAACTGAGCCGATAAGATTAGGTCTCTTCGTTGCTAGGAGGTCTAAGACGTTACCCCCGAGAGCTGGTTCTCTATGTATCTGCTCCAAGTAATTTTTGGACACGTTCAAAATAATAACATACGAATTCCTGTCTCTAGTACCAGTGTTGATAGCATGACTCCCCAGTCTATATCTGGTAAGTAGAGGTCACCTCCGATTACAACAGCATGATCAGAAAAATTACCAACGATATTCTGTTATAGTTCAATTCTTTTATCTTAGCAGCTCGCGCATGCCCGCCCAGACGCGGGAGATTGCTGCGTTGCCAGTTGCAAACGACGCACGCGCCAAGAGAAGCAGCGCCATGGTTAAGCATAGTTCACAAACTTACGTTTAGGGGGGAGCGCGCATTTATGAACTAAAGCCACCACGGCCGCATTAACCCTTTCGCTGCTACAGAGACGTGCTCCCCGCATTTCGCGCTGTGCGCAATTTTGTCATCACTGCACTGCCTTGCCTGTGCAGACACATGGTGTTCCTACTGCTTTGACTGATACACTTATCAATCGATCTCTCAAAAACTATTTGGCCCAAAAATTTGATTTTTACACATCTTGACTGATACCTCTCCCCATAAATGATTTAATTTTGTTTCGATGTTCAACGCAGTTATTGTGCAGCATTAAATGTAGTAAACCATTGCACGAAATTTTGAAGAGTTTGCAGAGGTAAAAATCCATAGCATATACTTTCTGTATGGTCGATTTTAGTTGCCACAATGTTGAGAATGAAATGTGGAGAAGATAGCTAAATTTTATATAAAATTTACTGTGTAACAATGTCTCATTTAATTTAAGTACCAGATAGGTGTATGTAATATTGGGAAATATTCCATCTTTAGCGACTGTAATAAAACTTTTATTTATACCAGAGTCATTTCGCTTTTTTCCAAAACGTTCTGATTAAACAAAAGTTGGCGAAGTACACAAAACTGAATTGTGGAGGTAATTAAACATAGAAACTAACATATATTGTCAGTGAGGCGCAGTGCGTAAACAATTTGTGTTTGTCACAATGGACAGCAAACACTTGCCAAAACGTAGATCAGTCGACGAAAACATTGAATATAATGTTGCCAAAGCACCGAAGCAAAGAATTGCGCCAGACAGTCAAGTAGCTTGGCAACGTACGAGCCGAAATTCTGCTCTAAATAATACTTTTAATACTGTCACAAAAGAATATATGGCTCTGAGCACTATAGGACTTAACATCTATGGCCATCAGTCCAAAAGAATATATCTCAATGTGAATAGTAAAACAGCGATTGCGGAAGAGAAGATATACAAACAAAACAGATAATATGAATAGTGTGTGTGCCTTTTCATTGTTTTTAATTTCTGTGAAAAGAAATATTGGAGAACAAAATTAGAAAAACCGATAACTTATTATGATTATAATGAAGAGACAGAGCACTAGAAATTTCAAAAAATTAAATTCAAACGAATAAAATTCATGAAGTAAGACACTTCGATATTGTTTTTAAATAAAGAAAATATCAAGCATTGATCAAGGTTTGAACTCATAACCTTTCACTTAGCAGCCAAACATCTGAACCATTACGATAATGAAGCTCGTCATTCAACAGAATTCCTGGAGGACTGTCACGCAAAATACCGACAACCACTGTTGGTACGACTAAGAATTATTCACATTTCTTCGAAGTACAATAGGAAATAAACAATTACCACTGCTATTTATTGCAAAAAAGCGGTTAGTGAGAATGATAGAAACACCTTTCCTTGCTGTCGCCTGAATTAGGAGGCTTGTTACTTGTTTGGTTTAATTAATAATAGAATTTGAAGCAACTGGTATAAAGAATGCTTTTTCCAAACTTTCTATAAACGAAAGTCTGCTATCAAGACATTGTTTTTGTTCAGTTACTTTATTTATGACTGAACATTTCTAAAACTGAAGACACTCGTCCGTGCTCTGCATTGCAGTCGAGCTCTGGCAACGTTGTTCTCTGTGTTGACTGTGTTTTGTGACGTCAGATGCACAGAACGAACCAAAACTCGGGCGCCGTCGTAAATGACACACTTTTTGTGATGTCAGATGCACAGAACGAACCTAAACTCGGCCGCCGTCGTAAATGACGCGCACTATAGTTCTCTCTGAAGTTCTCTATCGGTACAGCTCCTGACCCAGCCGCTCAATAAAAGCATCCCATTACCAGTTTTGACCGACTTTTGGTGCTTAACCTCACCCAGATTCATTCACGTTCAGAATCCATAACAACCTCACTGGATATTATCGAGTAGACCTATCTTACTGCAATAAATACGCCACAAACTTCGCCGATTAAACTGATATATTATTCATTTCATTCAACAGTTCGTGTAATTCTTTTCCATTTTCACGGAGGATAGCCTTACCGTCAGTGAATCTTGTCATTGATGCACTTTCATCTAGAATTTTAATGGCACTCCTCTACTTCCCATTAATCTCTGTCATTGATCTACGATGTATAGATTGAACAGCAGGGGCTAAGGACTTCATCCCTGTCTTACACTTCTTTTAATCTGAGAACTTAGTTCTTGGGTCCACAGCTCGTGGTCTTGCGGTAGCATTCCTGCGCCCGGGTTCTCGGGTTCGATTCCCGGCGGGGTCAGGGATTTTCTCTGCCTCGTGATGACTGGGTGTTCTGTGATTTCCTTAGGTTAGTTAGGTTTAAATAGTTCTAAGTTCTAGGGGACTGATGACCATAGATGTTAAGTCCCATAGTGCTCAGAGCCATTTGAACTTAGTTCTTGGTCTTTCAGTGTTATTGTTCCTTCTTGGTTCCTGTACATAATGCGTATTTTTTCACATAGCTTACCTCTATCTTTCACAGAATTTCCAACGTTTTACACCATATTTCATTGTCGAATGCTTTTTTCAGGCCGACAAATTCTACAAACGTGTCTCGATTTTTCTTCGGTCTTGATTCCGTTATCAGTTGCAACATAAGAACTGCCTCTCAGGTGCCATTACCTTTCCCAAAGCCAAACTGGTCTTCATCTATCAGACCCTCAATTTTCTTTTACATTCTTCTGTATATTACTTCTGTCACCAACTTGAATGCATCAGCTGTTATGCGATTGTGTGATATTTCTCCCACTTGCCAGATCTTGCAATATTAGGATATGTGTGGATGACATTTCTCTGACAGTCTGATGGCATGTCGATAGTCCCATACATTCTACATATCAAAGTGAATAGTCGTTTTGTTGCATCTTCCCCAATGATTTTAGAAATTCTGATGGAATGTTAACTATTGCTTCTGCCTCATTTGGTCTTAAGAGTCCAAAGCTATTCGAAATTCTGATTCTAATACTGAATATTCTCTCTCTTCCCTATCACCTCATGCTGCTGCTTCTTCTGTCATGCCATCATATAAATCCTCCACCTCCTAGAGGTTTTTCAATGTACTTCTTCCATCTATCCACTCTCTCCTTTGCAATTAACAGTGGAATCCCCATTGCATTTTTAATGTTATTGCCCTTGCGTTTAGTTTCACCGAAGGTTGTTATGAATTTTCTGTATTCTGAGTCTATCCTGACAATCCTTTCATTTCGCTTTTATCACATTTTTTCAAGGAGTCATTTCGCCTTAGCTCCCCTGCACTTCCTATTTATTTCATTCCTAAGTGACTTCCTGAAATGCATTGAACATTTCTGTACTTCCTTCTTTCGTTGATCAACTGATGTATTTCTTCTGTTACCCATGATTTCTTTGCAGTATACCTATGTTCTCCTTTCCAACTTCTGTAATCGCCCTTTTTATAGATGTCCATCCCTCTTCAACTGAACTGCCTACTGAGCTATTCATCATTATGGTTTCTATAGCCACAGTGATATTAAAGCATGTGTCTTCATTCCTTGGTACTTCTGTATTCGACTTCATTGCTCATTTATTCTTCCTGACCACTCTCTTGAACTTCAGCATAGTCATCATTATTACTAAATTGTGATCAGTGTCTATATCTGCTCGTGGCTATGCCTCACAAGTCAGTATCTTATTTTGGTATCTCTGCCAGACCATGATGTAATCAATCTGGAATCTTCCTGTATCTCCTGGCCTTTTCCAAATATAGACCTACCTCCTCCTCTTGTGATTCTTCAAGAAAGTATTCGCTGTCGCAATCTGACATTTATAGTACAACTAAGTTAGTCTTTCTCCTCTCTCATTTCTACTACCAAGTCCACATTCTCCTGTAATCCTTTCTTCTCCCCCTTCCCCCACAACTGCATTCTAATCTCCCATGACTGTTAGATTCTCATATCCCTTTACATACTGAATTACAAATTCAATATCTTCAAATACATTTTCTATCTCTTCATCTTCTGCTTGCAGCATCAGCATGTATAAATCAACTATTGTTGTTGTTCGCTTGTGTTGATTCTGGTTAAAACAACCCTGTCATTGAACAGTAACTCACCCCCTGCCCTTGTCACTGAACTGTTAACAATAACTCACTCCCCTGCCCTACCATCCTACCTATAATGAACTCTACTTCTATTTTACCATTTTCTGTTGCTGTTAATATTACCCTATACTCATCTGACCTGAAATCCTTGTCTTCTTTCCATTTCACTTCACTGGCCTGCACTATCATATTAAAACTTCTGACATGCTGACATTCCAAGCCCCAACTCTTATATTTTAATTTTGTTGTTGACTATTCCGTATTTTTCTCATGATCACTTCCCTCTTGGCGTACCCCTCTGAGATCCAGAATATTTTCCCAATGGAGAGATCATAAACACTTTTTTTAATTTTTTTAATTTTCTTTATTACAGGCCTCATGTCATGTGGATACACATTGTGTATCTGTAATGCAGTAGTTTCCATTGCCTTCTGCATCTTCATGCCTTTGATCAATGCTGTTTCTTCTACCTTTTAGGTGCCGTTTCCTATCACAAGGGCTAAAGAGCCCCTGAACGTGTTTGCCTGTCCGCCCTCTTTGACAAGGCCATTGTCAAAATGAGTGTGACCTCTCATTCTGGAAGCATTTGGCCGCCATTGCTGATGATTTTTATTCAAAATTTAAGCAGTGCTGGGGTCGAACTTGGACTAAGGACGTTTTGATTGCTAGTCGAAGACATTACTTCTTTTGTATTTCGCCTTTCGCACTCACAGTTGATACTAACTGTGCACAGTAAAAGTTGCCGCAGCTTGCACCGAAGCAGTACTAAAACAAATAGTGATCTGTATTAGCGGCATGACTTGCCTTACAAACGCGCGTGAAAGAAATGTGGTCGTAGCCAAGGGGATTCACACTACGTGAGAGAGTCGCCGTGTGGCGATGCTGCACGTGAAATAAACGTTCGTCTATAATAATAATAATAATAACTATTATTATTATTATTATTATTATTTTATTGTCTCTAAGCCATTACAGCAATAGACAAAGTCATACACATAATACAATACAGTACATGCTGTAAAAGAACAGAATTGTTAATAACGTTACAGTTTAATATCACAGGTCATGAAATCCTTTATATTGTAGAATGGGTTTACAACTAACCAGTCATAAAGTGTTTGTTTGTATTGTTGCTCTGGTAAATTTTGTACTGCTTGTGGAAGTTTCTTAAACAATTTGTGGCCTATAAGTTCATAACTGTTAACTGATTTTGACAGTCTGTGGTAGGGCGTACAGATACAGCTGTTTGTCCTAGTGTTGTAACAATGTATATTTGCCCTGCATTTTACTTTAGGTAAGTTCTTTTTTGTGTAGATTAAAACATAATAAATATATAGGTTTATTACTGTCATGATTTTTTGTTGAGTAAACAAAGGTTTGGAGTGAGCCTTGTATGGTGAGCCTGTAATTATCCCAATAGCTTTCTTTTGCAGCAGTAGTATATCATGCACATAAGTGGAGTTTCCCCATAAAATAATACCATAGGATATGATGCTTTGGAAAAATGAGTAGTGAGATACTCTTAACATAATTTTTAGGTACACAGTGCATTAATCGCCTTAACAAATAGATTACCCTAGATAATTTACCACTAATATACTTAATGTGTGGATTGCAAGAAAGTTTATCATCCAAATATACCCCCAAAAATTTAACACAACTAGGATCATCTGATGGAAACTTGTCATTTAAACTAAATACCATCTGCTGGGTTTTGCTTTCATTAAGCAAGAACCCATTTGCTTTAAACCAGAGTGAAGCTTGCTCAGTTATCTCTGTACCACATGTTTTGAGGCTATTAAGATCATTACAGCTGTTCAGAAACGTTGTATCATCAGCATAGAGTACTGTTCTGGATTTAATAAATGATGGCAGCTCATTTATCATTATTAGGAAAAGGAAAGGGCCCAGCATGGATCCCTGTGGAACACCTACCTTAACTTGTTCTATACTGGACATTTCTTTCCCAATACACATACACTTGCGTGGAACTGTAACTTGGCACGCGGGCTCCTTTGTTTCTGATCGGTAGCTGTCGGAGGATTTCGTCTCGTAGCGATTTACAGATGTTCATTGCCAATGCCAACTGTGCAACGTACTAATAGCCGGGGTTGACTGAGTTGCTGTCTGCATTGTCGTCAACTTTGCAATTCATATCTACTCCTAATTTTGCGTTTATTTTGATGACCGATACATACTTTTCAAAAGGTTTTTTCCTTACTTAACTCATCAGTACTAATAGTGATATCAATTTCAATGGCACCAAGTGTGTAACTGCCAACTGGTTACTTCAGTTGGGTGCATAGCTGCTTTTGTGGAAGCTCGTAAACACATGATTGCAGTAGAGGATGTGACGTTGTTGTGGTCAGATTCGGAGTTTGTGATTTCTTGATTTAAGATGAGTAGTGATGACGACTGGGTGAAATCACCCACAAGGAAGAGAACTAGAAACATGTGTTTTACCGTTCATGTTGGGAAGACACATATTTCTGGATTCGTCCAGTGAAAGCTAATTGTTTCAAAGCCTTCTGTTGTACCTGCAAACGGGAAATTAATGTGGTACATGGAGGCAATACTGACTGTTCTCAGAATGCGGAAACTACAGGTAAGCTATAAATCAATTTTGTAGTACCATTGTATTACTTTGTTTGGTGCAATTTAAGATTACATAAATATGAATTCAATGTAGTAATAAATATCTTTAATATCATTAGGCCATACAAACAAGGAGAAAGACGTGAAGGAGTCTTCCACGATTTCCACCTTCTTTCCTGCTAGTGGTTTCACCACAAGTGGATTGCACGGAACTGTTGAAGGAGAACTGACATTTGTATGTCACACACTTAAACATAATCTCAGTTATAATAGCTTGGACGGCAATGTTAAAATGGCGAAGGGTGTATTCAGTGGTTCTAGTGTTACAGAAAAAATATATTGTGGGCGCACTGAAGCAGAACAAAGTTTTGGCTCCAAAAAGTGTTTCAGATTTTGTTACAGTTTTAAAACAATCTCAATCAGTCAAGTAAATTTTTCTCTATAGCAACTGATGCTTCAAACCATTAAAATGGGAAGATGTTTCCGATTGTTTTGATGTTTGAACCCGAAATTGGAATTCAAAATAAACTTCAGAATTTTGTAGAAGAGAGCAGTGAAGCAGCAATGTCTCTTTACAATTTGTTGAAACGTTCCTTGGAGTCCCACAAACTTGATAGAAACAGCTGTAGTGCTTTTTGTGCTGATAATACCAACGTTAGTTTTGGAAAGCATAATTCAGTATTTTGACTGTTAAATGATGATAACAAACAAATAGCAAGGCAAACTGATCGAATCACATTTTGCATAATGCGATGAAACATGCCTGTGATACCTTAGATGTTAATCTTGAAAATTTGGTCCTACAATTATATGGTAACTTTTCACTTTTTTCAAATCAAAGGGAATTTATATTTTTTGAATATGTAGATGTAGAATGGAGTGAAATTCTACGATATGTACCTACTAGATGGCTTTCTTCAACACAAGCAGTTGACACAATCATTACAAATTGGGAACCCATTAAAAGTTATATGAAAAGTACTGATAAAAATGTAAATGTCGTGTGATTAGGGCCTCCCATCGGATAGACCGTTCGCCGGGTGCAAGTCTTTCGATATGACGCCACTTCGGCGACTTGCGCGTTGATGGGGATGAAATGATGATTAGGACAACACAACACCCAGTCCCTGAGCGGAGAAAATCGAACCCGGGCCATCAGGATTGACAGTCTGTCGCGCTGACCACTCAGCTATTTTTAAATGATTCTGACAACACTGAAGAAGAGTTAACTTTTATTTAACTGCTGATATCCGGCAGAACACCCGACAACCCAAGATGTCATTAGATTGCCGGGGAAGCCTGAAGAGTTACATCAAAAGTCTCTACGGGGAGGAGATGTATCAGAATATCAAGAAGCTGGACAAGCTACGGCAGAAGAAAGGGAAGATGCTGAGTTGTCTCAGTTTTTTGCTGAGGTGTCGAGATGGAGAAGTGGTACCAGTATTTGCCAGAAAAGGAGCAACGGGGCCAGCTGCAACACTACACAAACAGAAGAACCAGAGACATGGAGATGGTAAACGAGCCCCTGATGGACTGCCAGGAGCACCAGACCGAAGATGGAACACCCAGAAGTGGGACTGGTGGGCGCGGACCGCAGAGGGAACATCCAGAGCCGCAGCAGACGAAAAACGGAGCGGCAACGCTCCAACAGGTCGTGGTGAGCGGGCGTGGACCGCAGGGGGAACGCCTGGTACCCCAGACCGTAGATGAAACCCCCAGCAGCGGGTTTGGTGGGCACGGACCGCAGAGGGAACACCTAGAACCGCAGCGGACGGAAAACGGAGCAGCAACGCTCCAGCAGGTCACAGGGAATGGGCGCGGACCACAGAGGAAGTGCCTGCAGCCGTTGGTGGAGGGGGAAGGCCATAGGCATAAATACTGGACCAGGTCCACTCGAGGAGCAGTCTCAGGTCGCACCTGATGAAGGTCTCGAGCTACGTGACCGAAATATCGTGCAAGTACGACGCTGATATCCGGCAGAACACCCGACAACCCAATATGTCATTAGATCGCCGGGAAAGCCTGAAGAGTTAGGTGAAGATTATTTGTGTGTGGAATTTTGCAAAGTAAAGAAGAGTTTGGAACAAAGCATATCTGTGGAAGGCAACGCAAACGGACGGTGAGCTAATTTTTTCTGTACCTTGAGAACCGAAAATGTTCAGATCCCCAATTTGCTGAAAATGTTAGTGTGGTGTGCATACTGTAAGACCTTTGGTACACACACCATCAGATTATTTGACTTGTTGCTCTAACGAAGTAGGCAAGTGTCAGAAATATGTCTCGTGGTCTTATCGTGGCGTGTTTATCTTCTGCCGTTACGTCAGACGATAGAAATGCCACTTGCACGCTTAGAGTAGCAGATTGACAGTGACCAACATTAAACAGAACTTGATTAATTTTCACACACATTTATTAAAATAATAACAAGCATAAACATTACATAACTTGATTCTGGATGCAATTTACAATTGACAATCTGAAGTTACTTTGGTTTTGGTACATTAATCTTATTCTCACATGTCTCTGATACTTGACAAAGTGTCTATACATTTATCTTCATGGCTATGTACAGGAATATGATAATCTTCTTAGGTGCAGACTGAAACTTGACTATAGACTGGTACAGACTAATGCAGACTGGTACGGACTGATGCAGACAAATGCAGATTGAGTAATCGGAGGTCTGTACACTCGTTATAATACCTCGCACGTTCAGGTATCACTGCGCGAGTGTGATCCGCAGGGGAAAAGGTTCTATGTTAGCAGCAATCTCATTGGCTGCGTTACATATTAATACGCGGATCGGCGGAAGCAGAATTTGGTCCGTCTCTAAGGCAGCGCCATCTCGTAGTGTGGAGACAGATGAGCGCTGCGCCTGCGCTGTGTTGCTTAGCAGGGTGCGATCTAGTGGGAAAGTTGTGTACGCTCTGACTACGCGGAACTATGTACACAACAGTTAGCTTTGCATTAAGCATTCCTGGTTCAAATGCAGAGGCAGAAAGAATTTTTTCTCTAATGAACCATAAATGGCAGAGGTGTGCAACAAATGTACCACCAAGCTTATAAAAGCAAAACTGCAAACAGCAGTGAATTTTAATTGTAGAGAATTCTTTAAGTATGTAAAATTCAACAAATCTTTGCAAAACGAAGGAAAGTCTGTAAATAAATACAAGTAATAATATAAAGTACGACATGTATGCACATTTAAAATATATTTCTTTGTAGAAAACACTATTCGAATTAATAAATAAGAAACTAGTGAAACTAGTTGCGGTATCCGCAATCAAGGCTGATAGTTTCTTATATATTAGATTATCATGATTGGATGACAGTGCTGCAATGTTGAAAGTACAAAAACTATTTGAATTGTTTATATTGTAGGCTTCCTCCTCAATCCCTTATTTTCTGTGTAAAAAGTTGGCAATCCTAGTGTGTGTGTGTGTGTGTGTGTGTGTGTGTGAGAGAGAGAGAGAGAGAGAGAGAGAGAGAGAGAGAGAGAGATTGGTACAAAGCACCAGTTGGGACTCATCTTACAGTTCAGACAACTTTCCAATTCAATAGGCAAGAGCCCACCTTTATTACACAACATACAAATTTAATTTACTGAAATACAAGTACTAAACTATCTCTATATGCCAGCAGATGTGACAGTTACATGGTTTGTTACAAAGTAACTGACGCATTGAGTGTTAAAATACACACATGTACTGACCATGCATTGTGTATTCTAACCTGCCGCTGATTTCCATAATCTGATAGAGAGAACTGTGTGGTCATTATCAAATTTCAAATCAGTGGAGTTGAAAATATGTCAAAGGGCTTCCAAAATTATTATGAAATTTGTGGCATGCTGTAGTTACCAGTGATAGCTTATGTCAATTACATTACTAGCAGTTTCTGCCCTATGCTCATGTAGCTATTGCAAGAAAATATCATTTGATGATCTCCATTGATACTGCATCCACAGCTGCATTGAATTATTTAAATGATTTAATGTCGGGTGATGCTGTGATATTCTTCTTTATTTGTCAGTCAGTTGCACGATTTTGATGTTAGCCCATTAGCAAATGTCTTCACAAAATATTTGTTGATCACCATAGTGCTTGAGTATAGGTGTCGTAGTAGTTGTAAAATTGGTATCACAAGCATCATTAGTAAAGGTGTAACTGTACAATGAATAAAGAAAAAAAAGACAATTTCAGGTGGCATTAGATCATTTAAAGGAGTCTAATTACTTCAATTACATATATTATTATTGTTACAGAGGGTGAACTGTGCCATTCAAAAAATGGAGGCTCTGGGAAGTGCCTGCATATCAGCTTATGTCCATCAGCCATCCACAGGGTGTATAAAGGTATCGAGCTGGACATATGTGGTTTCCAAGGCAGTGCAGCCATAGTGTGTTGTGAAGATCCTGCTGCCTCCAGTCAAGTAATTGCAGGAGATCGACCAGCTAGGTACATAACATTACCTTATAACTTTCTTTTCATGTAGCACTTCAGTATTGTTAAAACAGTAGATACTAGTAAATAGTAGTATGACTGAGTGACAGCTGACAGCTTTAAGTATATCATGTGCCACACTCTCATTGGATATGATGACAAATAATATCTTGCATTAAAATTATGTCATAACTGATGGTAGATACAATTGTACTTAATGTGCCTCAACAGTGTTGACTAAGGGATAGTTGTAGGTAGTACTGTAAACATGATTCACACACAAGGCAGCCCTGACAAAATATTGCTGTTTTGTTTGCACAACGTGATGCTTAGTTATCTCTTGTAACTTAATGTTCGCACTACAGCATATTTACTGTCTGTTGTGATATATAAACTCTTTCTCAGAGTACAAAATCACAAGTCTACATTATTCTTCGTTAAATCTTCATTAATTGAGAAGACTCTTAGCTAGGGCTAGGATCTGGAAATGTGCAGCAAACTTCAGCCAAGATCAGGAAGCCTAGGAATGTGCAAATTGTGGGGAAAAATAAAGTGGTCCTGCTAGGCAGCAGTCATGGCTGGGTGTATGCCTTCAGTTACAGGAAAGCTTAAGGGCAGTGTACAAGGCCACCAACATATTCAAATGATATGCTGGGTTAAGTCTAGTGCTAGAGGACTTATAGTCTTTAAATAATGATTTTATGAAAGAAGACCATATAGTGATAGTGGGTGGGGTTGAAAACCAAATCATACATATACTGTTTCATAAAGGAAAAGAAACCATTGTGGAAAGCAACATGGAACATTTTTCAGGCTTAACTATCTATCAACAAAACAAACATTTAATAAAAAGTAAAATACAACTATTAGAAATTGATCTCCATTCTTTTAACTGCACAGTAGTTACTGTCACTGAGTGCTGGTGTAGAGACACAGAAATTAAACATATAGTATTATCATTCTAAGAAAGGACAGACTTACTGTAGGACTACTTCACAGGATGGAGGACCATGTATTTATAGTTGAAAAAGAAAACAATCCAAATCAAGGCATGACATTAGTACTGTAAGTTTAGATTTGAAATAGCAGTTATAGAATTAAAAGGGCTTGATATCACCAAGAAATTGATCATTCGGTTTATCTATCAATCTCCCATTGGTAGTGTGGACACTTTTTTCAATAAATTAACAGACATCACAGATAAATTCTGAAGTACAAAAGTAAGCATAATTTTTTGTGAAGGCACAAACAAAGATATCAAAAATGAAACTACTAGCACCCTCATAAATATCCTTCAGAGGTATGGGATGTGTCTGTTTGTCAGCAGTGGAACAAAGATTACTACAATGACTGCATCAATAACTGACCATTTGGCCACAAATATAGTCACTGAAAAGTGTGACATAGCTGTAAAAGATCTTGGCATATCTGACCATTTGTGTCTAATAATAACAGTAAAATAAGTTGTGGAAAAAATATCTAAATTGCAGAACTACAAAACACACTTATCAGAAAAATAAACAAAGATGATGTGACTTACCAAACGAAGCGCTGGCAGGTCGATAGACACACAAACTAACACAAACAAACACACAAAATATTAGCTTTCGCAACCAGCAGTTGCTTCGTCAGGAAAGAGGGAAGGAGAGGGAAAGACAAAAGGATGTGGGTTTTAAGGGAGAGGGTAAGGAGTCCTTCCAATCCCGGAAGCGGAAAGACTTACCTTAGGGGGGAAAAAAGGATGGGTATACACTCGCACACACAAACATATCCATCCACACATATACAGACACAAGCAGACATATTTAAATATGTCACCTTCAGCCCCACTCCCAGATTCAACCAAACAGCCCTCGTCAAAGATTTACTGTCCTACACTCGTACTCTCTGCTGGAAATATCACTTTGCCACGAAGAAAAATGATCCTAATCCTACTCCTAATGATCCAACTCCCCAAGACACTATCCAAATTGAACCCTGCCTGGAACAGTTCCATCCTCCGTCACAGCGGGACCCACCTCCTCTTCCTCAAAATCACCCTCTCCAAACCTTCCAGGAATTTCTGACTTCCAGCCTTGCTTCTCAATCCCTCTTAAAAAACCTTAATCCTACTGCCAACATCACCACTGCTGAAGCCCAAGCTATCCGTGATCTGAAGGCTGACCGATCCATCGTCATTCTTCCGGCGGACAAGGGTTCCACGACCATGGTACTTGATCGTCGGGAGTATGTGGCTGAGGGACTGCGTCAGATTTCAGACAACACCACATACAAAGTTTGCCAAGGTAATCCCTTTCCTGATGTCCAGGCGGAGCTTCAAGGAATCCTCAGAACCTTAGGCCCCCTACAAAACCTTTCACCTGACTCCATCAACCTCCTGACCCCACCGACACCCCACACCCCTACCTTCTACCTTCTTCCTAAAATTCACAAACCAATCATCCCGGCCGCCCCATTGTAGCTGGTTACCAAGCCCCCACGGAACGTATCTCTGCCTATGTAGATCAACACCTTCAACCCATTACATGCAGTCTCCCATCCTTTATCAAAGACACCAACCACTTTCTCGAACGCCTGGAATCCTTACCCAATCTGTTACCCCCGGAAACCATCCTTGTAACCATTGATGCCACTTCCTTATACACTAATATTCCACACGTCCAGGGCCTCGCTGCGATGGAGCACTTCCTTTCACGCCGATCACCTGCCACCCTACCTAAAACCTCTTTCCTCATTACCTTAGCCAGCTTCATCCTGACCCACAACTTCTTCACTTTTGAAGGCCAGATATACCAACAATTAAAGGGAACAGCTATGGGTACCAGGATGGCCCCCTCATACGCCAACCTATTCATGGGTCACTTAGAGGAAGCCTTCTTGGTTACCCAGGCCTGCCAACCCAAAGTTTGGTACAGATTTATTGATGACATCTTCATGATCTGGACTAACAGTGAAGAACAACTCCAGAATTTCCTCTCCAACCTCAACTCCTTTGGTTCTGTCAGATTCACCTGGTCCTACTCCAAATCCCATGCCACTTTCCTTGATGTTGACCTCCACCTGTCCAATGGCCAGCTTCACACGTCCGTCCACATCAAACCCACCAACAAGCAACAGTACCCATTACGACAGCTGCCACCCATTCCACATCAAACGGTCCCTTCCCTACAGCCTAGGTCTTCGTGGCAAACGAATCTGCTCCAGTCCGGAATCCCTGAAGCATTACACCAACAACCTGACAACAGCTTTCGCATCCCGCAACTACCCTCCCAACCTGGTACAGAAGCAAATAACCAGAGCCACTTCCTCATCCTCTCAAACCCAGAACCTCCCACAGAAGAACCACAAAAGTGCCCCACTTGTGACAGGGTACTTTCCGAGACTGGATCAGACTCTGAATGTGGCTCTCCAGCAGGGATACGACTTCCTCAAATCCTGCCCTGAAATGAGATCCATCCTTCATGAAATCCTCCCCACTCCACGAAGAGTGTCTTTCCGCTGTCCACCTAACATTCGTAACCTCTTAATTCATCCCTATGAAATCCCCAAACCACCTTCCCTACCCTCTGGCTCCTACCCTTGTAACCGCCCCCGGTGTAAAACCTGTCCCATGCATCCTCCCACCACCACCTACTCCAGTCCTGTAACCCGGAAGGTGTACATGATCAAAGGCAGAGCCACGTGTGATAGCACCCACGTGATCTACCAACTGACCTGCCTACACTGTGACGCATTCTATGTGGGAATGACCAGCAACAAACTGTCCATTCGCATGAATGGACACAGGCAGACAGTGTTTGTTGGTTATGAGGATCACCCTGTGGCTAAACATGCCTTGGTGAACGGCCAGCACATCTTGGCACAGTGTTACACCGTACGGGTTATCTGGATACTTCCCACTAACACCAACCTATCTGAACTCCGGTGATGGGAACTTGCTCTTCAATATATCCTCTCTTCCCGTTATCCACCAGGCCTCAATCTCCGCTAATTTCAAGTTAAGTTGCCGCCACTCATACCTCACCTGTCATTCAACATCATCTTTGCCTCTGCAGTTCTGCCTCGACTGACATCTCTGCCCAAACTCTTTGTCTTTAAATATGTCTGCTTGTGTCGGTATATGTGTGGATGGATATGTGTGTGTGTGCGAGTGTATACCCGTCCTTTTTTCCCCCTAAGGTAAGTCTTTCCGCTCCCGGGATTGGAATGACTCCTTACCCTTTCCCTTAAAACCCACATCCTTTCGTCTTTCCCTCTCCTTCCCTCTTTCCTGATGAGGCAACAGTTTGTTGCGAAAGCTTGAATTTTGTGTGTATGTTTGTGTTCGTTTGTGTGTCTGTCGACCTGCCAGCACTTTCATTTGGTAAGTCACATCATCTTTGTTTTTGGATATATTTTTCCTACGTGGAATGTTTCCCTCTATTATAACCACACACACACACACACACACACACACACACACACACACACACACACACACACGCACACAGATATATATATATATGTGAAATTCTTTAAATTCTGATCATTTTTTTTTAAATGTAACTTTGAAAAGTCATCTGCAGGAGTACTGATATCAGTATCAGTGTAAAGGAATCTGGATATGGATGGGCATGAAATACTCGATACACAACTCTGTATAATAATCAGTCAAGTACAGATGTATTGAATTAGTCACAACAAAGACCTATGTTTTTGAAAGAGAGAGCCCGAGAAAGAAATCCAAAAACTTACACTGAAGAGCCATAAGTCGCATAATTCTAGTCATGTTTTCTAGAAGAGTATTAAAATCTTGTGCTAACTATGCAGCACTGTCCTTCAGACATCTTTATTATAACTTCATGGGGCAAGGCCATTTTCCAGTAGACATAATCATGGAGACTTAACATGAAAATATAAAAAGGAAATAAGCAAATCACTTCTATTATTCATTATTTCCAGTCTTAGAAAAATAAGAAAGTTATTTAAACTAAAATATTTGTAAAATAGACTACATTATAAATCTATTGCCAGTGCTCGATAAAAGGTTTGCTTCCATACTTCACTGTTATAAATGGCTGAATGGTAACATTTAATATTAATTTAAGATAGTGTGACATGATCTGGAGTAGTTTTTGTATACCATTCTGACAGTTTCCTAAAACAACCATAAGACACATAACAGGTGAGTAACGAGTCAGACACAACTCTAGTCCTTACTACAAGTGGGTCTCACATGTCCTGGGTTCTGAGTGAGCTGCTGCTCCATTTTAACACTTTAACCTTCCCCAGCATATACCTCGCTCATGCCCAATGAAGGATCTGTTAGTTCTCAAAGCTAGGTAGTGTGTCCCTTTCGCTTTCACATATGTCTATTGGTGGAACTGTACTTTTAATCTCCTGGCCAGTAATTCCGTCACATAATTTATCAGTTTTCTCAATTGAATTTTGCTTTGACACAAAGTAGGATTTCACAATTAAGCACAGATTCAGTTAACCCTTGAGTGGGCACTTTTGTGTATAAAGTGCACTAATCACAAATCATATTGTGATTGTTCAACTTCTCCCAGTGTATTTTTGCTCGAACAGTGTTCGAGCTACAAATAATATTGTCTTGTACTATTCTGTTGTTTTACAGTTGCATGCCTATTCCTTCATCATTGCTTTAGCGAGTGCAGTGAAAAGTTGTGTTGTCATACATCCATGCTAGCCACAGTTACACAAAATAAGCAGGAAGATGAGTGAGAAAAAAGTTTATGATCCATGCAAGAAAATGATCCAGATTCTGAGATAACAACATGATCCCGCATAGAGACAGTTTCACTGTTGGGTAATACTTGAACACAGTGACAGAGTGATACGATGAATGTGTATTTTATTATTGTTCCGTTGAACAGTGATTTACCACACATAATACATTTTTTGTTGTTGTTTCATTAAACTAAGATTAAACTGTGATTTTTTTCCCTTGTTAACACATAGGCAGCTACTCTTTAATGTGTACAAAGTATACTATGCTCCCACTTGTTACACAAGTTGGCGTGCCTGCTCAAGGGTTAAATAGAACCACATTGTGAAACCACATATTACAGACTTCATATAATAACTAACTAAATATTCTTTTGCCTGAACATGCCTTAACTTACTGAACAGTCATGATAACTGCCGACTGCATCTTGTACTATTAACTAAAAATACAACTGCACTGAAAGTACACAACACTGAGTCCTTATTGGACTGCTTAACCAGAAGTGCTACAGAAATTACTGCTTCTAAGTTCAGGTATCAATATTAAAATCAAGTTTATCTATTTATTCACATCAGGATATCTCTGAAGGCAAATAATTTCTGTTGGGGGGGGGGGGGGGGGGGGGGGGGGAGTACTTTCTGATATTACATACTTCTCATTTTTCACTTCATAACTTTTAACTGCCTGTCAGTTACATTATGTAAATGGGTCCCTATTAATGGTACCATGCTTGGAAACCTGGTGGACCTGGAAAAAAAAGTCTTTCCGGTTTACTCTGTAACCTCGGCGATGTTTTTCATTGTGTTGACCATAAACAGTGAATGGAACTGTTGCAGTATTAATAACAGCTTTGTTGCAAGGATTGAGTCTTCCCTTTGTAACAAACCTTGTAGTTTTTTTACTCCTGTTACAGCTTTCAATATTATTTATTTGGCATGAGCACATTATCCAAAATCTCTAATATTAACTTATGGGCTTATCCAACTTAACTTTATTATCCATTAAATTCACTCTTTTAGTTAGAATTCATTGGTGTTACTACATTACCTACAAACTGCATTAATTACAAATACCAGTAATTTCAAACTTCATTCGTATGTAAACATATACCTGATGGTTAGCTTACTGATAAGTAGATAAAAAAAGCTGTGTGAAGGATGGTAGCATTTACACAGCTATTGTCAAAAATATGTTACCAGCTTCTAATCTCATTTAGTTTCAGAGTAATTAGCAGTCATAGTTGTTGTTGTTGTTGTCTTCAGTCCTGAGACTGGTTTGATGCAGCTCTCCATGCTACTCTACCCTGTGCAAGCTTCTTCATCTCCCAGTACTTACTTCAACCTACATCCTTCTGAATCTGTTTAGTGTATTCATCTCTTGGTCTCCCTCTACGATTTTTACCCTCCATGCTGCCCTCCAATGCTAAATTTGTGATCCCTTGATGCCTCAGAACATGTCCTACCAACCGGTCCCATCTTCTTGTCAAGTTGTGCCACAAACTCCTCTTCTCCCCAATTCTATTCAATACCTCCTCATTAGTTATGTGATCTACCCATCTAATCTTCAGCATTCTTCTGTAGCACCACATTTTAAAAGCTTCTATTCTTTTCTTGTCCAAACTATTTATCGTGCATGTTTCACTTCCATACATGGCTACACTCCATACAAATACTTTCAGAAACGACTTCCTGACACTTAAATCTATACTCGATGTCATAGTTACAGCAGTGTTATTGAAAAATAATATCGTATTTTGGCGAACTGGACAGTATAATTCAGTATCCTTAACTGTTGTATCCAAATGTTCACATTGAAAAGAACCTCACTTCACTGTTCAGTTAATTAGAAATGTATATTTTTAATTGTAATTTTTAAAAAGCCAGTTAACAAAGAGGTATTTTTCTTGTTGTGGGTTGATTTTTATATGATCGATTCATTGCAAGATGCCAAGTCTTTACTTGTTCTCTGTAATAAGTTACCTACTTTTCCAAATTTCCCAGTCAACATCTTGCTTTCTCTCAATGTTGTGGTTCTGCTATGCAGTGCCACATGTTTGATTGCTGACTTCTTTTCTGATTGCAGAGGGGCGAGGGCTACAAGATAGTTTCTACATTTAAACAACTCACTTCAAAATCACAAAGCATGGTTTCCATAATTCTCCTACATACATTCAAATAAGGTTTCAACCCACAAAAACTGCTAATTAACAAAGTTTTCCAGACAACATGTTCATATATTATGCTTCAATGCTTGACCAAAACCATAAGTCCATACTTCACGTGCGATAGCATGGCAGAGTGTCTATATAACAACATTCACTTTTCTTTAGTACTCAACCACTGCCATCAGGCCTCTTTCTTCTCTGGTTTCACAGCACCCCCAAGGCACAACTGCAAAGTGGAAGTGACCCCTCGCCGTCCAGTTCAAATTACCTATCCATTGTCAGTTTCTGTGCTGTGCCCACATTTTTCTTTCTCACATCTGCACATAGAGTCCAACAAACTGGGTACAGTGTATGCTCTTTACACTACTAATGATTAAAGTCGTGTTTTTTTACATGCATATCTTTCATCAGTCTAGTGAAAGGAAAATGAAATGTGTTGCTATGTACCACTACAACAATAGATAAATGTAGTTCTAATTACTTAATCTGATAAAAGAGAGGCTACTGGAATCTGTTTTCAGTCTGCAGATGATTATAAAATTGCAAGATCTGTTTGCTAAAAAATGGGAAAGTGTATTGCAGATGATTTAGCATCCGTCACTAGTCAGAAAATATATTGCCTTTTTCCTAAATTGCATGTCCAAGAGTTTACTCAGTGACTGTTTTTAATGATACACTGTGATCTTGCAATGAATATTTGGATCTGTATTAATCTTTAACAATGCATTCTGCAAACTGGGAGAGTAGCTTCCAGCCATGAACCGTGTTATATCCAAAAGATACTTAATATAATGGAAGGAAACATTCCACGTGGGAAAAATTTATATATAAAAACAAAGATGAGGTGACTTACCGAACAAAAGCGCTGGCAGGTCGATAGACACACAAACAAACACAAACATACACACAAAATTCAAGCTTTCGCAACAAACTGTTGCCTCATCAGGAAAGAGGGAAGGAGAGGGAAAGACGAAAGGAAGTGGGTTTTAAGGGAGAGGGTAAGGAGTCATTCCAATCCCGGGAGCGGAAAGACTTACCTTAGGGGGAAAAAAGGACAGGTATACACTCGTACACACGCACATATCCATCCACACATACAGACACAGACACAAGCTTGTGTCTGTATGTGTGGATGGATATGTGCGTGTGTACGAATATATACCTGTCCTTTTTTCCCCCTAAGGTAAGTCTTTCCGCTCCCGGGATTGGAATGACTCCTTACCCTCTCCCTTAAAACCCACTTCCTTTCGTCTTCCCCTCTCCTTCCCTCTTTCCTGATGAGGCAACAGTTTGTTGCGAAAGCTTGAATTTTGTGTGTATGTTTGTGTTTGTTTGTGTGTCTATCGACCTGCCAGCGCTTTTGTTCGGTAAGTCACCTCATCTTTGTTTTTATATACAAAAGATACTTAATGTGCACATCATTTTCATACTGAATTGATTGCCTCTCCAGCAGGCCTACAGCTCTTTAGTGCGAATGTGTGTGGCATGCAAAGGTGCCCCATGCTATCATAGCCTTTCTTCTCTCCTGGACTCCATTCCGTTTCCCTTATCCACTCTTTCCCATCTTGTCTTCTCCCCCTCCTGCATCCCCTGTTTCTTTCTTTATGATGACCTGGCTGTTCCCTTGATTCTGCTACTCCTTTATGGTCTTGTCTCATGTTTCTACTCTCCCTTTCTTTTTTTCAGCTTTTTCTGGTCCCCCTTGGATTTCAACCTTCCTTTCTAAAGTGTTTCCATAGTGTGAGCCATTTGGAGAAGAATTCCATCTTTAGTGTCTCCAGCATGGGTTCCTCCTACCCCCCCCTCCCCCCCCCCCCCCTCTTTTGCCCTTCCTTCCCTGCTGTAGGCTACACCCCTTCCACACCCACTAGGTCACCAACAAGGTAGCCAGTCCATGTGGTGGTGCTGTTATGTACCTATCTGGCTGAATCCCATAACTACTCAGGGATCACACTTTTGGTACCCGAGCTATCACCATCTTGTGTGTGCCTAGAAGTGGTTTCTCACCTTTTTGGAGCATCTGAACACCCAGCAACAGCCACTGTGCCGGGTGGCCCATGCTGTGATTGGGTGGTGCCCACAGGCTGAGCCCCCAATCAGAATGGGTGGTACCAGGGCAGACACTCTGCACTTGAAGTGTGATAAGCTCCACACTTCTGCTCTTCTCTCTCCAGGTAGGAACGGTTCTCTCTTTACTCCTACTTTGGCATCTGCGTCCTTCTCATCACTGGGCTCTCTCTCTCTCTCTCTCTCTCTCTCTCTCTCTCTCTCTCTCTCTCTCTCTCTCTCTCTCTCTCTCTGGGAGGAGGGCCAGTGATGGCTTGGAGTGAAACCCCTCTCCTGATTACGTTATTTGTTACAGGAGAGACAGAGAGACTTTCGCCACTACCAAACCACTTTTTTTTTTGTAGAAAACATTGAAGCTGACACTCTTAGAAAAAGGCAATTTGGTTCTCTACTAATTAAAACCTCTTCTGCCAATCAGTTGGCTCCCTTTAGTGCTTGTGAGCACTTAGGAGACATCCTAGTGAACATTACCCCTCAACAGTCTAAAGGCATTATTTTCTTCAGAAAATTCAGAAATTCAGGACTAATCTGGCACGGTGTGGCATTCATTTCATCAGGCGAGTCCGGAGAGGTCCTAAGGACAAACATGTTGATAGCAGCACATTCATCCTGGCTTATGAGGGGGGTATGCTTATGGAGAACTTGAAGTTATGATTTAGTGTTGCAATGTGAATCCCTATAGCCTACCTCCCATGTGCCATTTCTAGTGTCTCTGCTTTGGTCACACATCTTCATGATGTGTGACGACTCCTATTTGGGGTGACTGAAGCCACCCTCTCCATGTAGGGAGCCCTTGCGCCCCACCTCCCAAGTCCATGAACTGTTCCAGTCCTCATTCCCCTCACTCGCCAGACTGCCCGATGAATAAAAAGTGAAGAAAGTTTCAGAAATTCTAAACTCCTGTCCATCTGTCTTACTCTGAGGCCTGACAGAAATTTGACTATCTCCATCCAGTATCTTCAACATCTGCCTTCGCTTCTGTTGTGTCCTCCTTCCCCTTCTCCTCCTCCTCTTCCTCCTCCTCCTCCTGAACTCTTTACCTCCATGATCTCCCACTTCCTTTTCATTTCCTCGTCCCTGGCAGTTCCTGTACCATAACTTCATAGAACAACTCCGTCCCCTCGCTCAGAGAAGAAATTCTCTTCTCTCGGCCTTGTTGGGGATGAGACTCTCTCTAGGACTCTCTGGTATCTCCAGGAAAAGAAGCCTGTTAGTTTACACTGGACATGGGATCCACACTCTGTGGGCCTCAAGGCTGCTTGTTCTCTTTTGGATTCTGATAATGCTGCAACTTGCTCTCTTCGCAATCACACCTTCTCTCACCCCAAAGGAGAAGATTATGCGTATGCCTTTGGATGTCTGCCCCAGACATCCAAGGGGTATGGCCTCTCCCTCTCAATCAGGGACTGTTCTTACATTCATGGACACCACTCTGTCCTTACCATTACAGATACTGACTTGGCACTATGATCAATTGTCGACTACTAGACATCCATCTGGGCTTTAGTGCTACTCTCCACCAGTGGAACTGTAATGGTTATTATTGTGTCCTTCTGGAATTGCAGTCTCTTCTTTCTATGTACTTTGTAGCTTTTGTTGTATATGAGGAATCTCATTTCATGGATATTCATTCACTGACTCTTCATGATTACCAAGCCTTCTGTCAGAACTGGGTCAACCCTTTGTGAGCCTCCAGTGGTGTCTGTACATTGGTCGACATGGACATTGGTGGTTCGTTAGCTCCTCTTCATACCACACTGGGAGTGGTGGCTGTTTGGATCGATTTAGACTCTGCAATAACAATATGGAATCTTTACACTTCCTGCTCCTATTGCCCTCCTTCAACAGCTGCTGCCTCCCGTCCTTCTTATGTGGATTTTGACACCCATAATCCTCGGTGGGGTGGTACTGCAACCAGCAATGGGGGCAGGATTGTTAAAGCCTACTAGCAGGGCTTGATCTCTGCCTCTTCAACACTAGAGCCCCCACACATTTCAGTGTGGCACACAGTACTTCCTAGACAATTGATCTTTCAATCTGTAGCCCTGGATTCCTCCCTTCCATTAGATGGGGAGTTTGATTTCTGCAACAGTGATCATTTTCTGACCATCTTATCTTTTTTTCAGCATCACTTGCCTGAATGGCCTTCCAGGTGGACCTATACTAATGTGGATTGGGATGTCTTTTCCTTGTGGATATGACTGGCAACTATCACCTTTTGGACTAGCCCTATGATCAGCCTCTTAGCAGAGGCGGGGGTTCCACCATTGTGATTTGTCCATTCACTAGTCTTTACTGTCTATTATTGGGAGGGGTGCCCCTGGTAACTCATAGGGTATGTCCCTCCATCAAAGTTACTGCCTTCGAGAACCTCTGGCTGCTCCCTGAAGTGGGCACCTCGCCCGCCTTCTTGCTTTCCACCTTTTCTTCTTTCTTGTTCTTTCTCTAGGCTTTGTTGACCTCTGGTAAACCTTGGTATTTTGTTTCCTTGGGTTTTGTGCACTAGGCCTTTCTGTGATGTGTAGTATTGTTGACTTGCCCATTCCATGTAGGAAGAGCTGATGACCTTGTAATTTGGTTCCTTTAAATCTTAAACCAACCAGTCGAGTTGACTGTTAGATTTCAAGGACAGTGATTTGTCAACTTTACTCGGTAACTGTGTTAATACTTCACTTGTTACATGTTAAACAATTGGGTTATTGCACTTAGTCACATTACAGGACATTAACAGAGTGTAGCGTGTGGCTAGCTGTTTATCTGTGCATAAATTGTAATAGACGACACTTGATCTGGCCATAAACAGTAGTTCATTCAAAAACTGAATTGCAACTAGAGTGTTTGAACTGCAGATTCTCTGTGAGCCATGTAATTTGTAATATATTGTCTCCACCACCAAATTTTCGGTCAGATTTGATGGAGGCATTGCTGCCGAGAACATATTGGCATGGGTAAATATGGCTAAGCTTCAGCTTCATCGGAGAAAACAGAGGAGAATGTTAACAAAATACACTACAGGAATAAAACCAAACTCACAACTGATGAACATAAGATATGTTGTTATAATGCCACATGATCTGATGCCCTCAGGGGCTCAGCGTTGGTGGGAGCTGGGGATTGGTAAATGCTGCCAGTCTCCCGTGACCGTAAGCTTTTGGCATGCTTCAGCGACCACTGTGCAGCGTGGCAGTGGAATGTGGTGTGTCTCAGGGAACAGGGATCTTGTCTTGACTGCCCGGATGGAGAGGATGGAATAAACACATATATAAAAAAACCCTCAATCTCAAGGTGTGCTGCATGCTGATGAGGAAACCTGTCACATCTCAGTTGTATAAGGCTTACTCAGGCATGTGGGGCTCTGTCTGAGTGGACACTTATTTCCCTAGCTGCTTGTGGGACCGACTTAGAGCCCTTGAAATCATGTTCTCCTCCCAGCAGGAAAGGTGAACCGGCAGGAAATATTCACACCCATTCAGCCAAGAGAATGAGACACTAGGCCTCCTGATGATAAGAATACTTTGGACCCCAGTAACATTGCTTATGGAGTCTTGAATAGTGATATGTTTTTGGTGATAAAGCGGAAGGAAGGGACGTTTGTAAGTGTGTTCCTCTTCTATATCCATAAGGGTTTGGAAGGCCTTACTGGCACTTTAAAATCTAAAAAACAACAGCATAATGACTCATTCTTGGTTGAAACTAACACTTCAAAGTAGATGGAACTTCTTAAGAAATCACAGAAACTGGATGAATATGATATCATTGTTGAGATGCAAACCTCTCTCAACTCCAGTAAGGGTGTTGTCGCATGCCGAGATATCATGGATATGGACATAGCAGAACTGAAACAAGAATAGGAAACCGAGTGAATAGTCAATGTGGAGCAGCGAATGTGAAGAACCAATGGAGACACTGAAAAGACTGCCCCTTTCATTGTCACATTCAGTTCTCTGACGCTGCCTGAACATATTATGGTCGGATTCCTTCAGCTTAATGTTCGGCCTTACATACCAAACCCTATGCAGTGCTATAAATGCCAACATTATGGCCATACAACATGAGTGGTGGAGGTGAAGCGAATTTAGAGAAGTGTAGAAAAGAAGGCATTGATGCTGGGACTGACTGACCATCTCCGGCAATCTGCTTCAACTGCTCTGGGAATCACCCAGTCCTGAGCCAAGACTGCCCTGTTTTTGCTGAGGAACGCAAAATACAGGAAATGAAAGTGACCAAGCAGCTCCCCTGTGCTGAAGCCATAAAAGAATATAAGGTGACGAAACACCGTCTTCTTCCATGGTGCAGAAACCTATTCCCAAGGTGGACACTTCAACACAGATGACATCTAACATACCTGTATCCACCACAAGCACCTGTACTTGCATGTGTATTTGCCAAGGGAAAAAAGAGTATGGACAAAGCAATCATGCAGCCGCAATAGGAAGTACCAACAACAATTACACAGTGAGCATCCATTAAGGCTCTTGCAATAAATATACAATATCTTAGAAATAAGCTCAATATTTTGCAGACTTCTGTAAATGATCATTAACATCATGTAGTTGCGTTAACCGAGCATGGACTGAAACCTGAGGAAATTATTTACTTTAAACTAGATGGCTATTTCCTAGGAAATAGCTACTGTAGACAGCATCTTAAAGGGGAGATTGAACAGTATTTGTTAGAGAGCAGCTCAAAGTAAATAAATTAAACCATCTAGATCTTTATAATAATGAAGGCTTGACTGAAGTGACAGGTGTTGAACTCCATATCAAAGGTTGCGGAAAGGGCACAATGAAACAGAAAATTATTGGGATTTATCGTCCACCAAAATCAGAGGTAGGGCGTTTCATAGATACTTTTAGTAGAATAGTGGGACACTGTGACCCAAACGAGGTAACAATACTTGGTGACTTGAATATAGAGGCAACATCTTGCAATTATCATAACAGCAGGCTAATAGATACCCTTAACTCCTATAATCTTATGAATGCAGTAAATTCAGATGCAAGAGTAACTACCTCTAGTAGAATAGACTACATAATACTAAGTAAAGAGGTAAAGGATAATATTAGATGCTGGAATGTGCAGTACGACTACTCAGACCACAAATGTCAATTTGTAGACTATGAACACACAAGCATCCAAGAAAGGACTCAGGTCATAGAACACAAAAGAATGCTTAAAGAGAAAAACATTAATGCTTTTAAAAGTAAACTAGCATCTGAGAAATGGCAACTAGTTCTTCAGCAAAAAGAGTCAAATTACAAATGGGCCCAATTTTATGATATTATTTTACAATATCTTAATTTTTGCTGCCCAGTGAAAGAAATTAAGAAAGTAGTAACTCACAACCAAAATGTCAAAAACACCAGACTGACTCTTCCAGCTTACTTGATTAAACTCAGGCAAAATATTGAGGATCTAAGTGTCAACCAAGTTGCAAATATTTAAGGATAAGTACAATCAAGCTAAAAACAATTTCAGGAACAGCTCTCAGATTTAAGAAAACAGATCCTAGATAAGGAAATTGCTCAGTCAACAAATATAGGGAAGACTTCATGGAATATAATAAATAGATATCGCAAAGCCACCCCTAAGTTAGATGCTCACATTGACAGAATCCAACATGAAGGAAACCATATTAAAAATCCAGATAAAATCTGTAATATATTTAATGAATATTTTATATCTTCAGCTGTGAATCCAGTTAATAACACAGGTCCGACTTGGATGGTAAAGCCTTACCCTAGGCTGGAAACCGCTTTTGAATTTAAGTAAGTGAGTGTGGAGGAAATAGGAAAAATAATAAATAACTTAAAGAATAAGACCTCATCTGGCTGGGATGGACTAAGTAGTATTATAATTTTAAAATGCAATAAGGAATTAGTTGGAATAATTACCCATATGATCAACAGTGGTATCAGGGAGCACACATTCCCAAATATATTGAAGAAAAGTACAGTTAAACCTGTGCATAAAAAAGGATCGAAAGAAAAGCTATGAAACTTCACGCCCATATCACTAATACCAATATTCAGTAAAATATTTGAAATTGTTTTGTTGACGCAATTTATTGATTATTTCATAATGAATAATTTACTAGCAGAAACACAGCATGGCTTCAGAAAGCATCACCGTACCATTATGGCAATTACCGAATTTCTCCACAAGGTGTATGATGCCCTGGATGAGAGAATGCAGACAGCAGGGTATTTCTAGACCGTACTAAAGCATTTGACTCGGTGAACCATGAGCTACTACTAAGCAAACTGGAAACTTACAATATAAATGCCACATCCGTACAACTACAGATCACTTATCTAACCAATCGTAAGCAGTGTACAAAGCTGAGTTATGAAATTAATGGTCAGATCAAACACTTCCAATCCACCTACAAAACAGTAAAACAGTAAAACAAGATGTACCTCAGGGCTACGTATTGGGCCCTTTCATTTTCCTGGTTTACATTAATGATTTAGAGGCACTTCTGTACTTCCAATTAGTAAGTTATGCAGATGACAACTCACTTTTGTTCTTTTGCAAACAAATTAAAGACTTAATATTGGCTGCAGCTGATGGCTTCAGTCAAATAACTACTTACTTCCATGATCAAGGTCTAAAAGTCAATATTAGCAAATCCCAGCTATTACCATTTAAACTTGGTAATTCATACCAAACCTGTATTGATAATATAAGTGGCATCAAAAAAGTAGACACTGACAAATATAAATTTTTGGGGCTATACCTAGATGAAAATCTTAGATGGGTTGACCATATCAATTTCATATGCAATAAAATCAGCGGTTCGCTGCACTTAATTAGCAAACTGTCAAAATTAGTCTCTGAACAAACATTAAAAACGGCTTATTATGGGACAATATTTGCATATATTAATTATGGAATAGAGGTATTGGGATGTGCTGCTGATAGACACATGAACAGAATCCTAACACTGCAGAAAAGAGCAATCAGGACCATGCATTGACTAGGAAACAGAGATTCATGTAGGGAAACCTTTGTACAACGTAAATATGTAACAGTATATTCCTTGTATCTGTACAAATAACAACATTTTTTGTGGACTATAAAAATAATGAAACTAAGTGCTCTGATGTGCATACCCATAACACAAGACAAAAAGATTGCTTCTTCAGAAACAGAACTAAACCAAAGACAACAGATCATAGTCCTTGGATTAATGGCCAGATATGGTTTAACAAACTGCCAAGTGCTATAAGATGCCACAGAGGTAAAGTATTCAAAAGGGAATTAAAATCATTCTTAACTCTCAAATGTTTGTACTCACTGAATGAATACTGATATTAAAATGTAGCTATTCTTAAATGTAGGCCTAACTCTTATATCTATACAATGTACTATTCTGAGGTGATTGTAATATATATTATTTTTCACAATAAAGGATGGCAGCCAAAAACAGTTGCAGGATAGAATTTTTTTTATTGAAATTTTTGACCAAGGTTTCGGTACATATAAATATACCTTCATCAGAAGTAAAACTTCTAAAATTACATCATGCACTGGAGAATAATAAAACAATTATGCCAAAAGGCGTCGTCAGTAATTAAAATATCATCTCCATTTGTACAACATGTGTAATGGGCACAGGATCAAAGCGAACAGTTTAACAATGTTACTTCGCCTATGAACTGTTGAGACACACAGTTCATAGGCGAAGTAACATTGTTAAACTGTTCGCTTTGATCCTGTGCCCATTACACATGTTGTACAAATGGAGATGATATTTTAATTACTGACGACGCCTTTTGGCATAATTGTTTTATTATTCTCCAGTGCATGATGTAATTTTAGAAGTTTTACTTCTGATGAAGGTATATTTATATGTACCGAAACCTTGGTCAAGAATTTCAATTAAAAAATATTCTATCCTGCAACTGTTTTTGGCTGCCATCCTTTATTGTGAAGAATTTTAACAGTTTCTGCTGCAGCCATGTTTAAAATCTTGAAATATATTATTTTTGCAACAAGATGCTGTAAATTCAAATACCTATGCTATGTAACAAGTGTATGTTGCATTATGAAGTACTGTACCATACATTGCCAAGTATGTCACCCGTAAGAGGCTTCTTATACATGTGAATTGCAAATTCCTACTGTTTGTACAAAAATTGTATAAAAATGGTATGACATGTCAAAAGTCACCAGTTGGTGACTATATGCAAAAAACGATAATAAATACATAAAAGGTACATATCAAACAGTGCCCCTCAGCATCCCTTTACCCCTCATCCTCAATGGGACAGGGCGCAGGGAAAGGATCCAATGTTCAGGTCATAAGCTGTCCTGGGCACTACATCATCAGAAATCACTCTGGCATATGTGACTGATGAGGAGGATGTCATGGAGTTAGATGCCTCTGATCCAGGCAGCCCCTTCACTTGCTCTCACTCTACAAGTGCTTCACCTCCCCCGTGCAAAGGTGGAGGTACATTAAAACCACACTAGTGGCACGACTCCTATACTTCTGTGGAACATGAACGGGTTAAGGACTCATTTGGAGCAACTGAAACTTCTAAAACAGGCACATGCCTTATGCTTGTGTTCACAAGAAATGAATTTTAAAAATGCAGACATCCCCGTGCTAGGGGGCATACGCTTTTGTACAAGAATGACCTATTGCGGAAAAGAGCAAAGAGAGGGGTTGCAGTGTTTGTCACTAATGTGCACCACTCTTCTGCTCTCCCCCTGACCTGCAAGCAGTAGCAGTTGAAATTCATGCACTTGGGTGGCTTATGGTTTGCTCTCTGTATTTATCTCTTCTGGATGCAGTAGGCTCTGAGGCTTTCACAGATCTTGTGGAACAACTCCCTCGACCATTTCTCCTCCTGGGAGACTTCAGTGCTCATTTCGTGTAGGCCTTGACCTCTACTTTCCCTCGGGGTCAGGTTTTGGAGAGACTCCTGACATCTCAAGAGCTGTGCATCCTAAACACTGGTACTCCCACACATTTTTATGCTGCTACTGGGTCATTCTCGGCCATTGACGTATCTCTCTGCTCTCCAGCCCTTGCTGACTCTGTTCATGGGAGGTCATTGATGACCTTCAGTCCAGTGACAACTTCCCAATCTGCAGTCACCTGCTGGATGGTGCATTGCTGGAACAGAAGCCACCGACATGGATGACTGGCAGGGCTAACTGGACCCTTTTCAGCCAGTTGACTGTGTTTGAACACCATGACAGCATCCAGAAATGGGTGGACAACATCACGGCTATGATTGATCATGCCGCTGACTTCTCTCTACCACAGCCTTTCAGTCCTTTAGGAGGTGGCCTGTACTTTGGTGCACAGAAGAGTGCTGTTCAGCCATCTGGGTCAGATGTGTGGCTCTTCAATGGTGTAAATACTGCCTGACAGCAGACAACCGCACTGCCTTTCGAGTCGCTAGAGCCAAGGCTCGGCACATCATTAAGGAGAGCAAAAAACGGTCATGGTAAGCGTTCCTAGACTCCATTAAGGTTCCACTTGTTCTACAAAAGTATTGGAAGCCATCAGGAGGATTTCCAGTAAAGGTAGTCTTTCACCAATAGCAGCAATGCTGAAACAGGGGTGTCTCCAAATGAAGCCCATAGACATTGCTCAGACACTGCCTGAACATTTTGCAAAAACTTCAGGTGATGTAGGTATCCTTTCTCCATGTGGTAGCTCGAATCAGCACTGTCAGAGAAATCTACCTCAAACATTTTTATCTTATATTGTAGAAAGGTAACCTCTCCAACTCAAGAAGGGAGGCAGTTCTGGTACCTCTCCTGAAACTGGGAAAGGACCAAACATCTCCCAGTAGTTACAGGGGTATCACCTTAAGAAGCTGTGTAGGAAAGGCCCTGGAGCAAATGGTTAACTGTCTTCTGGAGCAAATGGTTAAGTCTTTTGGTCGGGTTGTTAAAGACCAGACAACTCCTTAACTGCTCTCAGTGTGGATTCCAGAGATTTCGGTCCACTATCGACAACTTGACCCTGCTAGAAACAGCTATTCAGCAGTCTTTCCTACTCAACCATCATTGTACTGGTATATTCTTCGACATCAATAAGGCGTATTATAATACATGGAGACACCGTATTCTTGCACAACTGTATCAATGGGTCTTTCGTAGCCACCTCCCTCTCTTCATACGGTCTTAACAGTTTTTCCGGACCTGAGTTGGCACCTCGCTGTCAGATTGTTTTGAGCTGGAGAAAGGTGTCCCTCAAGGCAGTGTTTTAAGTGTTACCCTGTTTGCCATGGCTGTAAATGATATCACGTCTATGGTAAGGACTCCTGTACACTGCTCCTTATTTGTGGATGGTTTTGCTGTTTTCTGTTCCTCCTACAGTGTTGCAACAGCAAGCAGTCAGTTGCAATTTACAGTGCAGAGGTTAGGGAAGTGGGTTGCAAAGATGGGTTTTCAGTTTTCTGCAGATAAGTGTGTATGTTTCTTTTAATAATTCTTATTGTTTCTTTTAATTTGCCTGACTTGGACATTTTAGAGACTCAGTGCTGTTTCTGAGCCACATTTTTTACTCAAAATTGCCGTTATTGCTTCACCCAAGAGACCTGAAAGCCAGAACCCTCAAGACACTGAGTATCTTAAAGTGCTTTAGCCGCAGGTCTTGGGGAGCAGATGGGCACATGTGCTCCAGTTTTATAGAGCTTTGGTGTGTTCATAGCAAGCCTGTGGCTACATGGTGTATGGATCAGCAAGACCGTCAATCATTGAGCCTATCCACCATGAGGGGATTCAGCTGGCCCCGGGTGCTTATAAGACCAACCCCATACCCTGCCTCTATGCTGATGTCAAGGAACTGCCACTTACCATCTGGCAGCAGCTCCTCATGCTGCATCAGGCATGTAAGTTCCTTGCAGCTCCGACTCCACCCACACACCATACTGTTGCTCATCTGCCTCTGGAACACCTTTTCTTCAACTGTCCCCAAGCCACACAGCCATTTGGGATCCATGTGCAGTGTGCGCTGGAGTCATTCAGTGTGGAGCAAGTACAACCCTAAATCCAGGGTTTTAACCACCTGCTGCCCTGGTTACTACAGAGACCCAGCGTCATTTTAGATTTAGTGCAGTACAGGAGAGATTGTATTCCTGCTTCTGTTTTTAGTTCAATATTTACAGACATTTTATATGTACACTGCAACTATGTAGCTGTCTTTATGGATGGGTCTAAGCAGGGAGACTCTGTTGGTTACTCTGTCATTTTTCCAGATCACGCCCTCAAGGTAGTACTGCCTCAGGAATTTACCATCTTTGACACAGAATTACATGTGATCTTGCAGGCACTGGAGCAGATGCAACATTCTTTCGGTGCTAAATTTCTTGTCTGTTCAAATTCTCTGAGCATCCTTTACTCTCTCCAAGTTTGTACCCAGCAGATAAAGTCATCCAGAATATCCAGGATGCCATACTCCAACTACAATGTTGGGTCCCTGGGCACATTGGAATTGCGGGGAATGAAAGGGCAGATCAAGCAGCCAAGAAGGCATGTCATGATCTGTGGGTACTTCAGCGTGCCATCTCCCTGCATACTGTCACCTTGCTGTTGGGGTACAAGGTCATGTATCCAGGGGAAGACAAATGGCTGGAAGTGACTTACAAGAAGCTCTGTGTAGTAAAGCCCACAACTTGGCCGTGACGTACTTCTTTTCAGCCATGTCGATGGGATAAGGTCCTTCTTACTTGTCTTCACATAAACCACAGCCCCATCACAACTACAATTTATTGCACTGCATTATTATTTGCCGACTAGCAGACTATGGTGGGTTTGCTGACAGATCTGCCTTCTATTTTAAGCAATGTTCCAAAGAATGTGTTTAAAGTTTTGTAAATTGTCCAACATTTTTAGCAAGATTCTAGGGAGATGTGTTTAGTGTGTCAACATTGTGACTGGCTCACCCAAGTTTTTTGTAAGGGTCAGCCAGTCACACTCCTCTGCATTTTCTCTTAGCTCTTCTGTGTTTCGATTTCTGTGTTTTAATTTCATGTATAGTTACTTTCTCTCCTAATTGGTTTTGGAGCATGTGGGATAGTGTGACTGTATGGTCATTTCAAGTGCATGAGTGTACAACAATCTTAGTTTATCTCCACATTAATTTCTTTTGATCAGTGTAAGGGCACTGATTGCCTCGCTGTTGGACACCAACAAAATACAAACACACACACGCACACACACACACACACACACACACACACACACACAGCACACATCATTTGATGAAAACGTACAGTGCTCCAAATCATGTAGTGAGAATAGTAATAAGTGTTCAAAGAGAACTGTTGTTCGGTGAGGAAAAGCACTGTGGTTCTATTCATAATAAGCTAGAAGTAGATCAGCAGCAACTACATAGTGTAATTAAGGAAGCTACAACCTTTTTCAAAGCAAAAGTTTCTTGTTAATTTTACTGTGTTAAATTTAGCTCAAGTAAACATAAATAGTTGATAGCAGTTAGTAATTCAGTTCCTAATTGCTGCTTCACCATGTTTGTTTATACCTTGGTTTGTGCCAAATTCCAGTAGAATCTCTTGGATTATGTGATTGTCAGATCATAATTAAGGAATGACTGAGTGAATGAATAGTACAGTTGCCATAACAATAGTGCATAGAAATATATGAAATAGAGGAAGGCACTATAGCGTTTGAAAATCAGCGATGGAATACAAATAATGGAATGAATAAAGACAATTACTCACCTGATTTAGGTTTTCTGTGGTTTTCCTAAATCATTTCAGGCAAAATAAATAATCTACTGTGCAGTGAGTAGTTGTCTTCCCTCATACTGTCATTAAAAATGGAGAATACACTACATAACTTACAAGCAATTTAGTTATAACGCAACATAATGAACATTTGAACAGGAATGTTAAAATAGGACTTACACAATGTTGGCTTGGTATACACTCTGCAGTACTTCAGGGAAGATAACTGATGTGTCAAACCAAAGCCCTGTAGCCCTGAAGTTGATTTTCAAATGAAATACTTTGCTATAAACAGGACTCAATTAGTTTTATTTATTATTGAAGATTCCTGGTGAATAAACAATCCAAAATTATTTGCCGATCTGTTTTCAAATGAGGTGTTAAAGGGAAACATCATATTAATTTTTCTAAATGGCTGTTCATCTTAGACTGGCATCTAAATATAAAACACATACAACTAATATTACAATATTATGAAGAGGAAAGTTGCTACTCACCATATAGTGGAGATGCTGAGTTGCAGATAGGCACAAATAAATAAAGCTTTCCAAGTGTGTGTGTGTGTGTGTGTGTGTGTGTGTGTGTGTGTGTGTGTGTGTGTGTGTGTGTGTGCGGGCGCTTGCGTGCGTGCGTGTGTGTGTGTGTGTGTGTGTGTGTGTGTGTGTGTGAGAGAGAGAGAGAGAGAGAGAGAGAGAGAGAGAGAGAGAGAGAGAGAGCTGTGTGTGTGTTTTGTGTATGTCTATGTCTATGTCTATTGTTGACAAAGGCCTTTAAAGGCCAAAAGCTTTATTTATTTGTGACATTCTTTTGGTTGTGCATATCTGTGACTCAGCACCTCCGCTACATGGTGAGTAGCAACTTTCCGTTTCATAATATTGTTACATTTCATCCTGGATTTTCCATTGTTTGGCAACTAATATGAAGTGTATTCTGTTGTAATTCTCATTGTTGAAAAGTCATAAATTTACAAAATCTACATATTTCTGTATATTATCATAAGATATATGCTTTTTCAATAACTGTTACTGCTGTGTCGCATTGTTCGTAGCTAAAGTGGATTTTTCATTCCTACAGAAAGCCAGAAACACCACCAAATGGACTACCTGAATCACCAACCAAACAACCAAACAGAAGGTTTGGCTCTGAGTTCCAGCCTCCTACTACACAATTTGGTAACACTTCCAGTCAGAAAACTAGGAGGAGTATTAGTGAAGAGAGTAAGTTGCAATTTTTCTTAAGGTTTTTGAATTTTCAGATGTTATGTTTGCTTGATTGATTGCCTTATTAATATATGAAAGAATTTACGTTGTATGGATTTTGTCATGTAAAGCATTGAACTCTTTATGGCTTAAAGTTAATTTCTTATGCAAGAATTGGCAATCATTTTTTAAAAATCTAATTACATTTGCTTTTTTATGGTTTTAGTTAATTAATATTTCTGTCTATATCTATATCTACACCTACACTTACACCTACATCTACATCTACGTAGATACTCCGCAAGCCACTGTACGGTGCATGACTCACTAAAGTCATTTCCTTATGGGTTCCACTCATAAATAGAGTGAGGGGGAAAATGACTATCTATATTCCTCCATATGAGCCCCAGTTTCACAAATCTTATGTCTGTGGTCCTTAGCTGCAGTGTATGATGGCAGCAGTAACATCTTTGGACAGTCAGATTCAGATGTTGGTTCTCTAAATTTTCTCAATAATGTTTCTTGAAAAGAAGTCACCTTTCCTCCAAGGATTCCCATTTGAGTTTCTGAAGCATCTTCATAACACCTGTGTGTTGTTCAACCTACTGGTAACAAATCAATCAGCCTGCCTCTGAAAAGCTTTGATGTCTTCCTTTGATTTGACCTGGTACGTATCACGAACACTTGAGCAGTACTCAAGAATAGGTCGCACCAGTGTCCTATATGTGGTCTCCTTTACAGGTGAACCACTTTCTCCTAAAATACTCCCAATAAACCAAAGTTGACGATTCACTTTCCCTACCATAGTTCTCACATGCTTGTTTCACTTCATGTTACTCTGCTATTTTACACCCAGATATTTAAAAGACTTGACTGTGCCAAGCAGGACACTAGTAATACTGGATCCAAACAATACAGGTTTGTTCTTCACGGTGATCTACATTAACTTTCATTTTTTCACATTTAGAACTAGCTGCTGTTCATTGCATGAACTAGAAATTTTGTCTATATCATCTTATATCCTTTTACAGTGACTCAACTTTGACACCTTACTGTACATGATAGCATCATCTGCAAACAACTGCAGATGACCCTCCACTCTGTCCACCAAATCATTTTCGTTTATGGAGAACAACAGTGGTCCTATCACACTTCATGGAGAAGAAATAAAAACTTTGAGGTTCGCCGATGACATTGTAATTCTGTCAGAGACAGCAAAGGACTTGGAAGAGCAGTTGAATGGAATGGACAGTGTCTTGAAAGGAGGATATAAGATGAACATCAACAAAAGCAAAACTAGGATAATGGAATGTAGTCGAATTAGGTCGGGTGATGCTGAGGGAATTAGATTAGGAAATGAGGCACTTAAAGTAGTAAAGGAGTTTTGCTATTTGGGGAGCAAAATAACTGATGATGGTCGAAGTAGAGAGGATATAAAATGTAGGCTGGCAATGGCAAGGAAAGCGTTTCTGAAGAAGAGAAATTTGTTAACATCCAGTATTGATTTAAGTGTCAGGAAGTCATTTCTGAAAGTATTCGTATGGAGTGGAGCCATGTATGGAAGTGAAACATGGACGATAAATAGTTTGGACAAGAAGAGAATAGAAGCTTTTGAAATGTGGTGCTACAGAATAATGCTGAAGATTAGATGGGTAGATCACATAACTAATGAGGAAGTATTGAATAGGATTGGGGAGAAGAGAAGTTTGTGGCACAACTTGACTAGAAGAAGGGATCGGTTGGTAGGACATGTTCTGAGGCATCAGGGGATCACCAATTTAGTATTGGAGGGCAGCGTGGAGGGTAAAAATCGTAGAGGGAGACCAAGAGATGAATACGCTAAGCAGATTCAGAAGGATGTAGGTTGCAGTAGGTACTGGGAGATGAAAAAGCTTGCACAGGATAGAGTAGCATGGAGAGCTGCATCAAACCAGTCTTAGGACTGAAGACCACAACAACAACATCACACTTCCTGGGGCAGTCCCGATGATACCCTTGTCACTGAAGAACACTCACTGTCGAGGCCAACATACTGGGCTCTACAACTTCAGAAGCCTTCGAGCCACTCTCATACCTGTGAACTTAACCAATACTATCATACCTTCATTAGCAGCCTGCTGTGGGGCACCATGTCAAATGCTTTCCAGAAATTTAGAAACATGGAATCAGCCAGTTGCTCTTCATCCATTGTTCGCAGTATACAGGGTGGTCCATTGATCGTGACCAGGCCAAATAACTCACGAAATAAGGGTCAAACGAATAAACTACAAAGAATGAAACTTGTCTAACTTGGAGGGGGAAATGATGGCACTATGGTTGGCCTGCTAGATGGTGCTGCCATAGGTCAAACGGATATCAACTGCGTTTTTTAAAATAGGAACGCCCATTTTTTATTACATATTCATGTAGTACATAAAGAAATATGAATGGTTTAGTTGCACCAATTTTTTCGCTTTGTGATAGATGGCACTGTAATAGTCACAAACATATGGCTCACAATTTTAGACGAACAATGGGTAACAGGTAGGTTTTTTAAATGAAAATAATGAACGTAGGTACGTTTGAACATTTTATTTTGGTTGTTCCAATGTGATACATGTACCTTTGTGAACTTATCATTTCTGAGAATGCAAGATGTTACCGCGTGATTACCTGTAAATACCACATTAGTGCAATAAATGCTCAAAATGATGTCCATCAACCTCCATGCATTTGGCAATACGTGTAATGACATTCCTCTCAACAGCGAGTAGTTTGCCTTCCATAATGTTCGCACATGCATTGACAATGCGCTGACGCATGTTGTCAGGCGTTGTTGGTGGATCACAATAGCAAATATCTTTCAACTTTCCCCACAGAAAGAAATCCGGGGACATCAGATTCGGTGAATGTGTGGGCCATGGTATGGTGCTTCGATGACCAATCCACCTGTCATGAAATATGATATTCAATACCACTTCAACCGCACGCGAGCTACGTGCTGGACATTCATCATGTTGGAAGTACATCGCCATTCTGTCATGTAGTGAAACGTCTTGTAGTAACATCACTAGAACATTACGTAGGAAATCAGCATACATAGCACCATTTAGATTGCCATTGATAAAATGGGGGCCAATTATCTTTCCTCCCATAATGCCGCACCATACATTAACCTGCCAAGGTCATTGATGTTCCACTTGTCGCAACCATCATGGATTTTCTGTTGCCCAATAGTGCATATTATGCTGGTTTACGTTACTGCTGTTGGTGAATGACGCTTCGTCATTAAATAGAACGTGTTCAAAAAAATCTGTCATCTCCCCATAATTTCTCTTGTGCCCAGTGGCAGAACTGTACATGATGTCCTCTCCATGCAATTCCTGGTGCATAGAAATATGGTACGGGTGAAATCGAAGTTGATGTAGCACTCTCAACACCGAAATTTTTGAGATTCCCTATTCTCATGCAATTTGTCTGCTACTGATGTGCAGATTAGCCGCGACAGCAGCTAAAACACCTACTTGGGCATCATCATTCGTTTCAGGCCGTGGCTGATGTTTCACATGTGGCTGAACACTTCCTGTTTCCTTAAATAACTTAACTACCCGGAGAACGGTCTGGAAACTTGGATGATGTCATCCAGGATACGGAGCACCATACATAGCACACGCCCGTTGGGCATTTTGATCACAATAGCCATACATCAACACAATATCAACCCTTTCCGCAATTGGTAAACGGTCCATTTTAACATGGGTAATGTATCACAAAGCAAATACTGTCCACACTGGCGGAATGTTACATGATACCATGTACTTATATGTTTGTGACTATTACAGCGCCATCTATCACAAAGTGAAAAAAGTGGTCCAACTAAAACATTCATATTTCTTTACGTACTACATGAATATGTAATAAAAATGGGGTTCCACATTTTAGAAAAATGCAGTTGATATCCATTTGACCTATAACAGTGCCATCTAGCGAGCCAACTATAGAGCCATCTGGTTTCCCCCTTCAAGCTAGACGAGTTTCGTTCTTTGTAGTTTTTTCGTTTGATGCTTATTTCGTGAGATATTTGGCCTGGTCACTATAAATGGACCACCCTATATATGTGAGAAAAGGGGAAGCAGAGTTTCATATGAGCGATGATATCTGAAACCGTGCTGATGTGTGGATATAAGCTTATCAGTCTCAAGAAAGTTTATTATATTCAAACTGAGAGTATGTTTAAGGATTCTATAGAAAACTGTAACTAGCAAGATTGGACTGTAATTTTGTGGATCCATTCTTCTAACCTTCATAAATACTGGAGTCACCTGCACTTTTTTCCAGTCACTTGGGACTTTATGGTGGATGAGAGATTCAAGATAAATGCAATATAGGTAAGGAGCCAATGCCATAGAGTACTCTTTGTAAAACCAAATTGGGTCTCCATCTGGACCTGGTGATTTTTTTGCTTTCAAATCTTTTAGTTGTTTCTCTATGCCAGGGATGCTCATTACTAAGTCATCCTTATGGGAGTTTGTTCGATGGTCGAATGACAGTATGTTTATTTGATTCTCCTGTGTGAGTGATATCTGAAACTGAAATTTAAAAATTCTGCTTTTGTTTTGCTATCTTCAGCTGCCACACCAGACTGGTCAACAAGGTACTAAATGCAAGCCTTCTTAGCAGTCTTACATAGGATCAGAATTTTCTCGGGTTCTCTTTCAGATTTTTGCTAAGGTGTTACGGTGGTAGTCATATGCTTTGCACATAGATCTTTTCATAGATGCATGATTAGATTAGATTAGATTAGATTAATACTAGTTCCATGGATCATGAATACGATATTTCGTAATGATGGGGAACGAGTCGAATTTTCCAATACATGACATAATTAGGTTAATTTAACAACATACTTAAGTTAATATAACAACTTTATTTTTTGTGTTTTTTGTTTTTCTTTATTTTTTATTTTTTTAATATTTTTTTTTCTTAATTTATATCTAAAAATTCCTCTATGGAGTAGAAGGAGTTGTCATTCAGAAATTCTTTTAATTTCTTCTTAAATACTTGTTGGTTATCTGTCAGACTTTTGATACTATTTGGTAGGTGACCAAAGACTTTAGTGCCAGTATAATTCACCCCTTTCTGTGCCAAAGTTAGATTTAATCTTGAATAGTGAAGATCGTCCTTTCTCCTGGTATTGTAGTTATGCACACTGCTATTACTTTTGAATTGGGTTTGGTTGTTAATAACAAATTTCATAAGAGAGTATATATACTGAGAAGTTACTGTGAATATCCCTAGATCCTTCAATAAATGTCTGCAGGATGATCTTGGGTGGACTCCAGCTATTATTCTGATTACACGCTTTTCTGTAATAAATACTTTATTCCTCAGTGATGAATTACCCCAAAATATGATGCCATATGAAAGCAATGAGTGAAAATAGGCGTAGTAAGCTAATTTACTAAGATGTTTATCACCAAAATTTGCAATGACCCTTATTGCATAAGTAGCTGAACTCAAACGTTTCAGCAGATCATCAATGTGTTTCTTCCAATTTAATCTCTCATCAATGGACATACCTAAAAATTTGGAATATTCTACCTTAGCTATATGCTTCTGATTAAGGTCTATATTTATTAATGGTGTCATACCATTCACTGTACGGAACTGTATGTACTGTGTCTTATCAAAATTCAGTGAGAGTCCGTTTACAAGGAACCACTTAGTAATTTTCTGAAAGACAGTATTGACAATTTCATCAGTTAATTCTTGTTTCTCAGGTGTGATTACTATACTTGTATCATCAGCAAAGAGAACTAACTTTGCCTCTTCATGAATACAGAATGGCAAGTCATTAATATATAATAAGAACAACAAAGGACCCAAGACTGACCCCTGTGGAACCCCATTCTTGATAGTTCCCCAGTTTGAGGAATGTGCTGATCTTTGCGTGTTACGAGAACTACTTATTTCAACTTTCTGCACTCTTCCAGTTAGGTACGAATTAAACCATTTGTGCACTGTCCCACTCATGCCACAATACTTGAGTTTGTCTAGCAGAATTTCATGATTTACACAATCAAAAGCCTTTGAGAGATCACAAAAAATCCCAATGGGTGGTGTTCGGTTATTCAGATAATTCAAAATTTGACTGGTGAAAGCATATATGGCATTTTCTGTTGAAAAACCTTTCTGGAAACCAAACTGACATTTTGTTAGTACTTCATTTTTACAGATATGTGAAGCTACTCTTGAATACATGAATATCCACCAACCTTTGCTTGTTGTCATTTGTGTACTCTCTTTTAAACCGAGAGTGCAACAGTCTTTGCTTCATCAGCATCTTCCAAATGTTGTCATTAAACTATGGTGGGTCTTTCACATTCTTTATCCACTTACTACGCATGTAACTCTCAAGACTACGATATACAATTTGCTTAAACTTTGGCCATAGTTCCTCTACATCTATGCTACTGGAATTGAGAGATGTCAGTTCACTGTTTACATGAGATGCTAACAATGTTTGCATGAGATGCTAACAACTACGTATCTGCCCTATTTAGTAGAAACACTCTCATAGTTTCTTGACTGAATTATTAACTTTCGTAACTGTGGTTGCCATAATGATGTGACTGCTAATCTTTGTCTCTGTATTAACACTGTCAACAAGGTCTGCCTTTTTGTAGCTACAGTGTCTAAGATAAGAGGTTTGACCCACATTTTTTAAAGAAGATATTAATATACATAGACAAGCATCCTTGTTGGTGCTTCACATTTGATGTTTGTTCTGTGCACTGGTGAAGTTTCAAATCATTCTGGCAGATGGAAAGCCATAGTGCAGCATCAAAATGGCGTCTACATATGACTCATGTTACAAGCAGTGTGTCGTTATGGTCTACAGTCCAGAGACTGGTTTGATGCAGCCCTCCCTGCTACTCTATCCTGCTCAAGCTTCTTCATCTCCAAGTAATTACTGTAACCTACATCCTTCTGAATCTGCTTAGTGTATTCACTTCTTGGTCTCCCTCTGTGGTATTTACCCTCCACAACCACCCAGGGGGCTCGCCACTCTTTGGTGGGTTCGTGCTTGGCTACCATGGGGCCCCAGCCTTTGCAGCACTTTTTCCTTCCATGCTGTATGTCTATCCTCTTGCTATTCTTTTTCCCCTCCCTTGGGGAAAATGTCTGGGGTGTTACGGGAAATATTCTGTATTGTGTGTTGCTGACGTAAGAACCATCTCACCATTGTTTTTTGCTCACTTTTCCTTTCTTTGTTTGCCTTCTTCTCTCGTTCCTCCACTTCAGTGTCTGAGGATCCTCTTTCTTTCCTTCCTCTCTGTGTGCTGATGCATAACAGGTGACTGGGTAACGTGTAATTCCCAGTCCCAGGTCAACAGGTGGGGTTCGCAAAAACCCCTGGTACAGGCCAGGCCCAGGGAGGGGTGATTGCCTGAGCATTAACCTTCCCAAATTGCTGATTGGTCCCTCTGTCAGGTATTCAGGAGGTGTGACCAATCACCTAAGGTGGGTAGACCCCTTTCTGAAGGGGGCCCCCAGTCAGAAGGAGAGTGCCTTCGAAGATGCTGGCAATCATGGGGGATTTCCTCACAATGAGTCAATCATCCTCTCCATCGACGTCGACGAAATGTAAACGTAATGAGGCTACTGATTCGAAGACCCTTCCTACTGCACCGCAATTCCTTGTGTTATCACTTACTGAAGACTGTCAGTCCTTTGCCACGGATATTCTGTTTATTATTCAGAAAGGTGTTGATGCCATTTGCTGGCCCTGTGAAATCCTGCTCTCGTTTACAGAATGGAACTCTGCTTTTGGAGATGGCTTCTGATTCTCAAGCACAACAACTGCTTGCTGCCTCACTTCTCCAGGGCTACCCTGTTTGTGTCGAGGCTGCTTGATGGTCTACCAAGGCCGAAATACAATCTTACCTCTTTGATCAGGGTGTCATTGCTGTCCATCGTGTAATGAAAAAGGTCGATTCCTCCTTGGTGCCCACCCGCACTCTTTTCTTCACCTTTGATAGAGTGGTGCTGCTGCCCAAGATTAAAGCAGGCTATGAAACCATCAGAGTCCAGCCATACATTCTGAATCTGATGCACTGCTACCAGTGTCATCATTTAAACCATACTCGAGCATCTTGTCGACACCCAGCCAAATGCAAAACCTGTGGCAGGGATGCACACGAGGGCGAATGTCCGCCTCCTTTTCCCCGCTGTATCAACTGCAATGGCAGCCATGCTGCCTCCTCTCGGGATTGTCCCTTGTATCTAGATGAACAGGCTGTTCAAGGGATTTACCCAGTAGCTCGCAAATTACTGGCTAGCCAAAAACCCTGTGTTCTCCCATCTGGCACTTATAGTTGTGTTCTTGTTACACCTTGCTCCATAAAGGACATGGCCACGCAGACATGCAACCTCAAATTTGGCTCTGAGGTTTTGAAGTTACCCAGTGTCAAAGTAGCATCACCGTTGCCCCATCCCTCTGTGCAACAAGCCGTCAAACTCTGGCCTGAAGGGGCGAAGCTACCCACTACACACCCATGTGGCAGGAAAGGACAGAAGGAGTACTCCCGAGAAGACTTCCTCCATCCCTCCAGCCAAACACCCAAGTCTTCCTCTAACCAGAAGGGCTCAAAGAAGTCTTCTAAAGACAAATGGTCTTCTCCATCACCAACTCGAAGATCTACTCGATGGTGTTGCCACGTGCTCGCTTAGCCCGGCAACCTCTGTCTTGCCAGTTCACACCATGAACCATTTTTCATCGTTGGACTCCACAGACTGACCGCAAAAGCACACTGATGCTTCTGTGGATCCCATGGAGCAGGATCCTCCTGCTTCTATGCCCTGTAGTAGCGACTCTACACCAACTGTCCCTCGGCAGCTGCTGAGTTGAGACCACTAAATCTCTTCCGCCTCATTACTGTCCTCCAATGGAACGTTTACAGCCTTCAGTCTCACAAAGAGGATTTACAGCTGCTTCTAGCATTGCAGCATCCCCTTGTACTCTGCCTTAAGGAAATGAAATTGTGCCCTGCGCCCTCAAGACCACTTTGAGCTTTCCCATTACTTACCGATTAGTTCTGACCTTCCCCCTGAGGTCGGCATCCCATCTCATGGGGGCATCATGCTGCTTATACAGGATGATCTTCATAGTCAACCCATCTCCCTGCCTACCCACCTTCAAGCTGTTGCCGTTTGCCTTTTCCTTCCCCATCTGACTTTCTCCCTTTGTACCATATACATACCTCCATCCTTCGATGTCACCAGAGCAGACTTCTTTCAGCTTATTGGGCAGCTCCCTCCCCCTTTTTTACTACTCAGTGACTTTAATGCACATCATCCCCTTTGGGGTCCTCCTGGGTCATGCCAGAGAGGTGCGCTCTTGGCTGACCTTCTTAACCAACTCTACCTCTTCTGCCTTTACACTAGAGCACCCACTTTCCTTTCTGACTCCTTGCACACTTCCCATTTGGACCTATCCTTTTGCAATGCCCAGCTTCCCCATCGTCTTGAGTTGTCAGTTCTTTCTGACGCCTATTCAAGGTACCATTTCCCATGGGCTCTCCATCTGCTGACTCCTACCCCATCCAAATGCATGCCCAAATGGCAGCTTACTAAGGCTGACTGGCTGTTTTACTCCTCTCTGGCGACCTTCGCAGAACAAGATTTCCCCAGTTGTGATGACCAGGTGGACTATCACACTAACGTTATCCTTACAACTGCAACCCAATGCTGGAAAACTGCATTCATTATAAACAGATGCATGCTAAGTGTCATAGAGTTCTTCAGGATAGCAAACGAGCTAAGTGGATTTCCTACACTAGTTCTTTTAACAGTTCCACACCTTCCTGTGTCGTTTGGGCCAACTTTCGACGGCTCTCTGGAACCACATCCGGCCTGACAGTAGGTGCTGATGTCATCATGGATCCTTTTGCTATCTCCAACACCTTGGGCTGCCATTTTGTGGAAGTTTTGAGCTCTTCCCACTATCACCCTGCCTTCATCCATCAGAAACGAGTGGAGGAGACTTGGGCAATACCCTTCTCCTCTCCGAATTGTGAGTGCTACACTGCCGCCTTCACTATGAGGGAGCTAGATCATGCTCTCAGTTCATCCCGGTCCTCCGCCCCAGGACCAGACGCCATCCACATTCAGATGTTGCAGCACCTCTCTCTTGCAGGCAAGCACTTTCTCATTAACACATACAATCACATCTGGGTTGAGGGCACATTTCCTGGCTGCTGGTGTGAAGCCACCATCATACCCATACCTAAACCTGATTAGGACAAATACCTTCCTTTTAGCTACCACCCTATCACTCTTACCAGTTGCATTTGTAAGGTGATGGAACATATGGTTCATGCCCGGCTGGTGTGGTGGCTTGAGTCTTGCCATTTACTCATGAATGCGTAGTGTGGATTTCGAGTGCGGCATTCTGCAGTTGACAATCTCATTACTTTGTCCACACATGTTATGAATGGTTTTCTGTGGAAATCCCAGACTGTGGCTGTTTTTTTCGATTTGGAGAAGGCCTACGACACCTGCTGGAGAAGTGGATCCTCCGTATTCTTTACAAGTGGGCTTCTGTGGGCTGTTTTCTTCGGGCATTTTTACGAGACCGAGTTTTCAAGGTACATGTGGGTCCTGCCTTGTTGGACACCTTTATTCAGGAAAATGGTGTGCCTCAGAATTCTGTCCTGAGCATCATTCTCTTTGCTATTGCCATTAACCCTATAAGGGCCTGCCTCCTGCCGGGCATCTCCGGCTCCATTTTTGTCAATGATTTTTCCATCTACTGCAGTTCTTCAAGGACCTGTCTCTCTGAGTGGCATCTTCAGCGCTGTCTTGATCATCTTCACTCCTGAAGTATTACCAATATCTTTCACTTTTCCACTGACAAAACCGTCTCCCACCATCTCTACATCTTGGGCATATTGCCCTTCTGTTTGCTGACACTACGAAATTCCTGGGGCTCATGCTCGATAGGAAACACTCTTGGTCCTCCAATGTCTCTTACCTCGCAGCCTGCTGTACATTGTCGCTCAATGTCCTAAGTGTCCTTAATAGTATTTCTTGGGGTGCTGATCAAACCACCCTCCTCCATTTGTACCAGTTCCTTGTCCGTTCGAAACTCGACTACGGGTGCTTTGATGTGCATCTGCATGCCCATCCCTTTTATGCCATCTCAACACTGTCCATCATCATGGTGTCTGTTTGGCCACGGGTGCCTTTTTCACCAGCCTGGTTGAGAGTCTGTATACTGAAGCTGCTGAACTACCACTGTCCTACCGCAGTGATTTTCTCCTCAGCAGGTACGCATGCCGTTTGTCTGCCATGCATTGCCACCCCACCTATGCCTCCTTCTTTTATGTTTGCTTTGATCGTCAGTATGGGGCTTGACCCTCTTCTCTGTTACCTCCTGGAGTCCATTTTCGCCACTTGCTATGGCGGCTTAACTTCACGCTACCTGCAACTTTCCCAGTGGGTGTGAACCCTTCACCACCTTGGCTTCTTGAAGCGGCCCATGTTAACCTTGGCCTTCATTCACTTCCTAAGGACTCTAGCCTAGCCTCAGTCTATCACCTTCAGTTTCACGACCTTTGCATGGAACTTAGCGATAGTATCTTTGTATACACTGATGGCTCTTGGACTGACTGTGGGGTTGGGTGTGCCTTTGTCATTGGCACCCATGTCTTTCAACATTGGCTTCAGGTACAGTCCTCAGTATTTACAGCTGAGCTTTTCACCTTGTATCAGGCCACGAAGTACGTCTGGTGACACAGCCTTTCCAATTGTGTCCTCTGCCCAGACTCACTCAGCCCTCCAAAGTCTCTCTGTGCTGTACACTGCAGCAGGTCCAGGAAAACTGTCACTTGCTCACTCTTGGTGGAGCCAATGTCATGTTTCTGTGGGTCCCTGGTCATGTCGGTCTGCCAGGAAACGAGGCTGCTGATGATGCTGCCAAGGCTGCAGTCCTCTTACCTTAGCCTTTGAGTACCTATATTCCCTCCGATGATCTCTGCATTGTCATCTGTCAGGAGGTGGTGTCCATTTGGCGTCGCCAATGGTCCTCCCTTCATGGGAATAAGCTTCAGCTTATTAAGCTATCTCGGCACCTTGGACGACTGCTCTCGGCTCTCCCGCCGGAAGGAGATTATTTTAACTTGGCTGCGTATTGGGCACTGCCTTTTTAGCCATCGTTATTCACCAAAGCAATATGGCGAAGGCCATTTAATTTTTGGTTTTGGACCTCCATTTTTCTGTGTTTTTTTAGCCCTCTTTCCATATGCCTATTTTAGCTGTCTCCTGTTCTGTGTATTGGGACTGAAATATAGTTGTTTATCTCGTCTCTGTGTTTGTGTACTATAGTTTTGACTTGGGCTTGTATGACCCCAGTTGTTTTTGTGCCCTAAAACAAAACAAACAAACAAACCCTCCACGCTATCCTCCAACACTAAATTGGTGATCCCTTGATGCCTCAGAACATGTCCTACCAATAGATCCATTCTTCTAGTGAAGTTGCGTCACAAATGCCTCTTCTCCCCAATTCGATTCAGTACCTCCTCATTAGTTATGTGATCTACCCATTTAATCTTCAGCATTCTTCTGTAGCACCACATTTCGAAAGCTGTTGTCTTCTTGTCTAAATTAGTTATCGTCCATGTTTCGCTTCCATACATGGCTATGCTCCATACAAATACTCGATGTTAACAAATTTCTCTTCTTCAGAAATGGTTTCCTTGCCATTGCCAGTCTACATTTTATATCCTCTCTACTTCAAGCATCATCAGTTATTTTGCTCGCAAAATAGCAAAACTCCTTTACTACTTTAAGTGTCTCATTTCCTAATCTAATTCCCTCAGCATCACCTGATTTAATTTGACTACATTCCATTATCCTTGTTTGCTTTTGTTGATGTTCATCTTATATCCTTTCAAGACACTGTCCATTCCATTCAACTGCTCTTCCAGGTCCTTTGCTGTCTCTGACAGAACTACAATGTCATAGGCCGCCCAGGGGGTCCACAGCTCCTTTGTGGATACGTGCATGGCGAACATTGGACCCCGAACTAGTGTGACTCTCTTTCCTTTCCAGGCTGCATACCTTCCTTTTCCACATTCCTCCCTGTCAACCCCTCCTTCCCTGCCACCTCCCCCCCCCCCCCCCCCACCTCTTCCCTTCCCCTTCTCCTTCTATTTGGGAGCATGTTTCGTGCCTATGTCCGGATTACGATGCTTTCCGTTCACCATTACACTATCAGTGATATGTTAAACAGATTGCTTGCAATTATACCTACATCAAATTTATGTACATGTCTAATAACTGTCATTCTACGCCTTTTTTTTTTATTTAAAATGTTGTAGTCTTACTTGCGTTTCTTAATATGATTTCTGTACATGACCAGAGAAGCGTATGTTATAAAATAAGTGTAATTTAACTGAATGATTTTCACATATTCATTATTTTGAATGTGAATAGCAGTTTTTCTGAATTAGAGCAGCGGATCAGGCCGAAGAGACAAGGAACTTAAAGATCAGGCCGAAGAGACGGAACGAAAATTAACTGCACAAATAGAATTGGTTAAAGCTCAAAGACATAGTTTCTCTTCTTTGTTCTCTCTGCTGGAAAGTATCTGTCCTCTCTTTATCCTTCTCTTTTCCTTGCTTTTTCTCTTCACCCTCTTCTTCACTGTGGAATTTGAGACCTCTCTTCTTTCCTTTTCTTTGTTTCCCCCTTTCTCTTTCTTTCCTCCCTGTGCTTGTCTGAAGGCCAACCAACGTGTTCCCACACATAGCCGGTGATGGGGTAATGCGTAATTCCCCACCCCAAGTAGACAAGTAGGACATGTACGTACCCCCTGGTAAAGGCCATGCCCGGAGAGGGGTGATTACCCAAGGTGGTACCTTCTGAATGTGCCGATTGGTCCCTCCATCTGTTTCTCGAGAGGTGTGACCTGAGGTGTGGACAATCACCAATGGCGGGAGTGCTCTCAGAGAGGGGCCCCCATGAGGAAGGATTGCACCATCGGAGACACTGGTAATCTTTGGGGATACTTTTGCAATGATTTCCTCTACTCCTACAACTTCTGCCTACAAGAGAAAGCAAGATGAGTCTCAGCCACGGACAATTCTTCCATCAGTGTCAAAGTTCCTAGTTGTTTCTTAGTCTGACGAAGGTCAACAATTCATTATTCAGAAAGGAGTTGACGCAATTGCAGGTCCTGTAAAGTCTTAATCCCAATTACGGAATGGCACATTGTTGTGCCTCCAGGCACAAAAATTGCTGCAAACTACACTGCTACACACCATCCTTGTCTGGGTGGAGGTGCACCGTACTTTAAATTCATCACGTGGGGTGGTTTATACATGCTCACTCGAAGGATTATCCAATGAGGACATTTAACATTACCTGCCTGACAAGGGCGTAATGACCATACATTGAGTCATGAAAAGGGTTGACTAGGACTTGGTACCAACACATACTCTCTTCTTAATGTTTGACGGAGTTCAACTTCCATTGAACATTAAAGTGGGATACGAGATCATTTCAGTTCACCCTTACATCCACAACCCTATGTGTTGCTATCGGTGTCAACGGTTTAATCATACCAGCCAGTCATGATCCAATCTGGCCACATAAGTTATATATGGCAGGGATGCCCATGAGGGTGATTGTCCACCTCCATCCCCTCATTGCATCATCTGTATGGGTGACCATGGTGCCTCTTCTAGAGATTGCCCTATTTTCAAAGATGAATGAATTATTCAGAAAATCCAAGTGTAGGAAAAGGTGTCAACATTTGCTGTTCATAAGTTATTTGCTGGTAGAAAGCCCATTGTGCTCCCAGTGGGAAAATACAGCACTGTCCTTGCATCTCCTCGGCCTACTAAGGAAGTAGCGACACAGACTCATGATCTCACCTTTAGTGCTACGGTTGTCAGATCAGCTAGCTCAAAGATTGCCCGGTCATCCTCCCCACTATCACCTGGCTCACTCTCAAGCTCACCCTTCATTGGCTCCTGCTAAATCACAGGCCCAAAAATCGGATGCCCGGCCTTCTAAAAGAGCCCACTCGTGGAGATTTTTACGTACCCCAACCTCCCAACCATCGATTTCTCTCTCCTCTCACTGTCCTGCTTCCACGAAGGCTCAAAAGAAACACAGTTCCTCTCCTTCTCTGCCACGGCGTGTCTTATCTACAGCGCCAGTCAGTGGTAGCCGCCCTCGGCCGTCTTCTGTGTCGCCGAGATGTGCTGCTGGTGGCCGATCCACCAGCCGATCACTGGCAGCAGGAGCTGCCTCCGAGCAACCTATGGATCTGGATCTTCTGCCTTTGGCTGAATGCCGTTCCATGCCATCGGCTACCAGCTCTCAGTGGTCATTGACTTGACGGCAACCATGGTGAGATTTTTCCCTTTTTCTGTCTGCCCTGTGTCAATTATCTATTGGAATATCTGTGGAATTTGCTCCATTTAGGATGAATTGTCGATCCTCGTACATTCCTACTCCCCGGTCAACTTCTGTCTTCAGGAAACAAAGCTACATCCCCATGACTGCATTGTCTTCCCTTCCCTCATTTCCAGTCGGTCCTGTTTGATCTCCGCTCTGTTGATGGCACTCTGGCACACAGGGGACTTATGATTCTTCACCATGATACTGTCCATTATCACTCAACCCCCTTAAACAGTTCCTTCCAAGCTGTTGGTGTACATCTTTCCCTTTCTGGATACACCTCCCTTTGTACAATATACATTCCATCGTCCACACCAATGACAATAGCCACAGCCAATCCCCTTCATCTCCTTGGTCAGCTGGGACTTCATTGCCCACAACCTGCTTTGGCGATCTCCGCGTCCTTGTCTGCAAGGCTCCCTATTGATTGACCTCTACCACCAAGTGGATCTTGTTTGCCTCAACAGTGGGGAACCTACATTTTTGTCTGCCTCCACGTCAAACTTCTCTCATTTGGACCTTACAGTCGGTAGTGTTCAGCTAGCTTGGCACTATGAATGGTTCACTCATGCTAATACACATTTGAGTGGCCAATTTCCATGTGTCCTTCGATTACAGCCACAACTGCCATCTATGTGCCCAAGACTGGAAGTTTTCCCAAGCCAATTGGACACTTTCCTCCTCTCTAGCGACATTCGATGACCGTTACTTTCCTAGCATCGATGATCAGGTCACTCATGTTACAGAAGTTATTCTTACAGCTGCGGTATGTTCAATACCTTGTACCTCCCCTTTGCCTCAGTGCCCCCCCCACCCCCAGTTCCTTGGTGGAACAAGATGTGCCGTGATGCAGTACGCAAGCGGAGACATGCTCTTCGTATTTCCTGCCACCATCCTACATTGGCCAGCTGTATCCGCTATAAGCAATTATGTGTACAATGCTGTGGCATCATCCACATAGCAAGAACACAAGATAGGACTTCTTTACCAGCTCCTTTAATTCCTTCACTCCCTCATCTGTAGTTTGGAGTCAAATTCGATGGTTATTTGGCATGTCTAGTTTCTGCCCGATCTCTGGGCTCACTGGTGCGCCTGATACCTTAGTGATCCAAGTCGCAATTTCTAACTCAATGAGTCAACACTTTGCTGAGATTTTGAGCTCGTCAAATTACCTGCCAGCCTTTCTCCCGAAGGAATGGGCAGCAGAAGTGCGACCTCTTGCTTTCTCCTCTCAAAATTGCGAAAGCTATAATACTGTTTTCTCTATGCAGGAACACTGTTGCTCTTACACCCCAGGACCAGATGGCATCCACGTCCAAATGTTGCTGCTTTTATCACACCATAGTCTGCATTACCTCCTTCACCTTTATAATAGAATTTGTACTGACAGTACCTTTCCCAGAAGATGACGGGAAGCTATCATCATTCCTGTTCTGAAACCTGGAAAGGACAAACGTCTCCCCTCTAGCTATCGCCCCACATCTTTTTCGAGTGGTGTCTGCAATGTTTTGGAGTGTATGGTGAATTGCTGTTTAGGCTGGTGGCCAGAGTCTCAAAACCTCTTAACACCTGACCAATGTGGTTACCGAAAGCATCATTCTGCAGTTGACCATCTTGTTGCTCTCTCCATTTATATCATGAATAATTTTCTTGGGAAATGCCGAATAATAGTGATATTTTTTGACCTGGAAAGAGCATATGATATCTGTTGGACAGGCATCCTCTGCACACTGTTCTCTTGGGGCTTTCGAGGTCAGCTACCCATTTTTATTTTTGAATTTATGGCAGAGCGCACCTTTCAGGTGTGTGTGCATACCACTCTCTCCTGTTCTTTCTCCCAAGAAAATGGGGTGCCCCAGGGCTCCATGCAGAGTGTTGTACTGTTTGCCATCGCCATAAATTCAGCTATGGATTGTCTCCTTCCTGATGACTCGGGCTCCCTCTTTGTCGACGATTTTACAATCTACTACAGCTCTCAACGGATCAGCCTTCAAGGATGCTTCGATCGCCTTCACTCATGGAGCATTGACACTGGCTTCTGCTTTTCTCCCAGTAAGACAGTCTGTGAAAAATTTTGGCATCGTACACCTTCTCTACGCATAGGTCCTGTCGACCTTCTGTTCACCGACATAGCCAAATTCTTGGGACTTATGTTTGACAGAAAACTGTACTGATCTTCCACATTTCATATCTTTCAGCTCGCTGTATGCACTCCCTCAACACCCTACGTGTTCTGAGTGGTACCTCCTGGGGAGCGGACTGAGTGGTCCTCCTGCGCCCCTTTTGTGCCTTAGTGCGCTCGAAATTGGACTACGAAAGCATACTTTACTCCTCTGCATGTCTGTCTATTCTCTGGCATCTCGACTCTGTCCGCCACAGTGGACTGAGTTTAGCATCTGGAGCTTTTTATACCAGCCCTGTGAAGAGCCTTTACGCTGAGACTGCTGAACCTCCGCTGTCCAATCGGTGAGCTGTCCTCCTGAGTCATTACACATGCCCGTTTTTTCAATGCCTCCTTGGATTTAGGGTTGCAGGGCACCCTTCCTCTCTACTACGTTCTCTTTCCTTCCACTTTCCTAAAACTTTTTTGACAAATGGGGGTACAGTGCCATCTTGGCTTCATCCCCGGACCTGCCTTCTCTGTGCCCTTTGTCATCTTCCCAGGGATGGTAGCCCCCCTGTAGTTTGTCGTTGGTTATTTGCTGCTCTACGCGCACAAATGGAGGATGCCACATTTATTTACACTGACGGCTCAAAGACCACATTTGGTGTTGGGAGTGCCTATATTTTTGGCAAAGCCCCTAATAGATTTTGGCTTCCTGACCAGTGTTTGGTTTTTACTGCGGAGCTTTATGCTGTTCTCGAGGCTGTCCAATATATCCATCGCTATAAGTGGCTACAGTATCTTATATGCTTGGATTCGCTCAACTCTCTTCTCAGCCTCCAAGCTCTTTATCCTGTCCACCCACTGATCAACTGGATTCAGGACAGCCACCACTTGCTCTACTTGGGGGGAGTCTCTGTGGCATTCCTCTGGATCCCAGGATCCCAGGGCATGTTGGTAGCTACAGAAATGAAGCAGCTGATATAGCGTCCAAGGCTGCAGTCTGTCTTCCTCGGCCTGCTGTCTGCATGGTTTCCTTTGCTGATTTACAGAGCATTTTATGTCGTTGTGTTACTCTGTTATGGGACAAACATTGGTCTACACTTCCCGATTATAAATTATGAGACATAAAACCTCTTCCCTGTGCTTGAACCTCTTCCTGCTGGCCTCATCATTGAGGGGAGGTAATTTTAACTAGACACCGGATAGGGAACTGTCTTTTTAGCCATTGACATCTTTTAATTGGTGATCTTCCCCCACTTTGTCCTCACTGCTCTCAACCATGGACAGTGAGACACCTTTTACTTCAGTGCACCCATTTTAATCTGCAACGCGCCAGTTTACAGTTGTCGCCTGATATATCTTCCCTTTTAGTAGATGACAAGTGCTCAGCTGATTGAGTCCTGGCGTTTATCAGTGTCAGTGAGATGACATCGGTCATTTGAAGCTCCTTTTTGGGGAATGCAACTCCCCCTTCCATAGCAGTTTTCTAAGATTTCCTTCCATTCTTAGTTTCTCTCCTTCTTGAGTTTCGCTCCCATTGCTGCTGATTTCACATTCAGTTTTTTACCCTTCCCGAAGCCACAGAATATACGCTTATGACCATAGCAGTTTTATGCTCTAAAACCAAAAAAAAAAAAAAAAAAAATAAAAAAGAAAAAAAAAAAAAAGGAAGTCATCAGCAAACCGCATAGTTTTTATTTCTTCTCCATGAATTTTAATTCCTACTCCCAACTTTTTCTTTTGTTTTCTTTACTGCCCTCTGAATATACGGATTGAATAACATTGGGGATAGCCTATAACCCTGTATCTCTCCTTTCCCAACCACTCCTTCCCTTTCATGCCCCTTGACTTATAAAAGCCACCTGGTTTCTTTACAAATTGTAAATAGCCTTTCTCTTCCCGTATTTTACCCTGCCGCCTTTAGAATTTGAAAGAGAGTATCTTAGTCAGCATTGTCAAAAGCCTTCTCTAACTCTACAAATACTAGAAATGTAGGTTTGCCTTTCCTGAATATTTCTTTTAAGATAAGTCATAGGATCAGTGTTGCCTCATGTGTTGCAACATTTCTACAGAATCCAAACTGATCCTCCTTGAGGCCGGCTTCTACCAGTTTTTCCATTCATCTGTAAAGAATTCATGTTAGTACTTTGCAGCTGTGACTTATTAAACTGATAGTTCAGTAATTTTCACACCTGTCAGCTCCTGCTTTCTTTGGGATTGGAATTATTAAATTCTTCTTGAAGCCTGAGGTTATTTCACCTGTCTCATACATCTTGTTCATCAGATGGTAGAGTTTTGTCAGGGCTGGCTCAAATGTGCACCTGTCGGCTACATCATTTAAAGTAGTCAGTGTTGAACTTCTACCGCCCTATTTTTCAGCCAGTGTAGCAATGCAGTTTGTTGACACCAAGGATAATCAGTGAAGAAATAAAGCAGTCGAACGTCACAATTTCTCTTTTCAGTTTTTCTATTTTCCCTGTCACATTCAAATTTCTGGCATTTTATGCATCAATTCATAGAGTGTTACGATTTTATTGGTTATTCAGTCTTTTTTCTAATAGTCATCTAACCATTGGCAGTCCCCTCCTGGAGATCCAAATGTAGGCCTAGCCTAGAATCTCAGGCCACCGCAGAGATCAACTTTACACTTTTCCAATAACATTCCACATGTCTTGTGGATACACATTATTTGTCTTTAATGTTGCGGTTTCCATTGCCTTCTGCATCCTCATATTGTTGATTATTGCTGATTCTTCCACCTTTCAGGTTGTTTCCCACCCCAAGGACAAAAGAGTGCTCTGAACCCCTGTCTGCAACTCCACCCTCTTTGGCAATGCTGCCAGCAGAATGAGGGTGACTTCTTATGCCACTTGTTTTTGGCTACAACTGATGATGATGATTTTTATTCAAAATTTAAGAAGTGTGTAGGTTTGAACCCAGTATCCAGGATGTTGTGACTACTAGTCAAAGACTCTACACCTGCACCATTGGTACACTCAGTAACAATCTCTCCTTTTCATAATGTTGATATAGAAGCATAGGTAAGTAGGGAAAAGATAGATACTGCCTATAGGAAAATTAGACATTGTGAAAGAAAAGCAACTGCATGAACGTAAAGAGCTCAGATGGACAACCAGTACTGTAAGCAATGAAGGAAGAGCTGAAGGGTGGAAGGAGTGTGTAGAGGAACTGCACAAGGGAAATGAATTTGAAGGCAAGTGAAGAGGATGTAGATGATCAGGTAGGAGATATGATGCTGCAAGAATAATTTGGCAAACCACTGAAAGTTGTAAGTCCCCAAAGTAGACAACCTTCCCTCAGAACTACTGATATCCTTGAGAAAGCCAGCTGTAGGAAAACTATTCCACTTGGAGTGCAAGATGAATGAGACAGGCAAGATACCCTGAGACTTCAAGAAGGAGGTTATAATTCAAACTGCAAAGAAAGCAAGTGCTGACTGTTGTGAATATTAGAGAACTATCAGATTAATAAGTAATGGTTGCAAAGTACTAAAATCAATTATTTACAGAAGAATAGAAATACTGGTAGAAGCTGACCTTGGACAAGATCAGTTCAGATTCTGGAGAAATGTATGAACTTGTGAAGCAGCACTTGCACTACAACTTATCATAGAAGATAGGCTGACAACAGTCAAATCTACATTTAAAGCTTTTGTAAAGTTGGAGAAAGCTTTTGACAGTTTCAACTGGAGTACACTTTTTGAAACTCTGGAGGTATCAGCAGTAAAATGTAGGGAGTCAAAGCCTATTTGTAACTTGTACAGACACATGATGACAGCTATAAGAGTCAATGGGACATGGAAGGGAAGCTGTGACTACAGAGAGGGAGCCAGGGTTGTAGCTTATCCCCAATGTTATTCCATCTGTACATTTAGCAAGCAGTAAAGGAAATCAAAGAAAAAATTGGAGCGGGAAAGAAGAAGAAATGAACACTTGGAGTTTTGCTTGTCACATTCTGATTGTCAGAGATAAAAAGGGCATGGAAAAGCAGTTGAGCAGAATAGGTGGTGTCTTGAACAGAGATGATAAGATGGACATTAAGAAAAGCAAAGCATAGGGAATTGAATTTTGTCAAATTAAATCATGCAATACTGGATGAATTAGATTATGAAACAAATCAATGAAACTAGTTTTCCTGTTTGGGCAGCAAAATAACTGATGTTGGCCAAATTAGAGAGCATATAAATTGTAGTCCAGTAATGCAAAAAAGTGTTTCTGAAGAAGAGAAATTTAACACTGAATATAGATCTAAGTGTTCAGAAGTCTGTTATGTGGTATTTGTCTGGAATGAGTCTTGAATAGAAGTGAAACATGGACAATAAACAGTTCAGAAAAGAATCAAATAGAGGCTTTTGAAATGTGGTACTACAAAAGAATCATGATGATTAGGTGGGTAGATCATGTAACCAATGAGGAGGTACTGAATAGAATTGGCAAGAAGGGATCGGTTCATGTGGCATATTCTGATACATTAATGGATGACCAGTTTAGTACTGGAGGGAAATGTAAATATGTGTGTGTGTGTGTGTGTGTGTGTGTGTGTGTGTGTGTGTGTGTGTTTGTGTGGAAGAGAGGGGACAGGACTAAAAATCTTAAAGGGAATCCAAGAGATGAATACAGAAAGCTGATTCAGAAGGATGTAAGTTGCAGTAGCTATTCCAGAATGAAGAGTCTTGCATAGGGTTGGGTAGTGTGAAGAGCCTCATCAAACCAGTCTTCAGACTGAAAACAACTACAACAATGACTTAATGAATGGATTTGTGTGTTCACTAGACCCATTGAAAATTGCATCACGCAACATAGATCGAGTACTAGCTGACTGTTAGGCCCAGCCTCATAAATTATTGGCTGCATGTTGTTCTCACAATGAGTGCGAACTAACAACTGGCTGTGTCTTTGTATATCAAGCCGATTAATAGCTATGTGAAAAATTAAAAATAATATTTTCTTATTACATTTCGAATAATGACATAAAAAAATTGGAAAATCAGAGGACAAACAAAGATACATCCGGCAAAGAAGCAAATGTTTTTAACTACAAGCTGCATAAGTAGAAAATAGTCTATATTCTAAGGAAGGGAAAAAACTACGCAGCACAAAGTGATTATCTGAATGGTATGGAAATCAATAAATTTGATGTACATGTAGAGACAAACAAATGATTAAAATTTCAGGAAAACTATATGATGTAAGGAGCAACAGTTTCACAAATTGAATAAGTCAATAACATGTTGGTCCACCTATAGCCCATATGCATGTAGTTACTCAGCTCGGCATTGATTGATAGTCGTTGGATGTCCTCCTGAGAGATGTTGCACCAAATTCTGTCCAATTGGTGTGTTAGGTCACTAAAATCCTGAGCCAGTTGGAGGACCCTGCTCATAATGCTCTCAATGTTCTCAGTTGAGGAGAGATCTGGCGACCTTGTTTTCCAAGATAGACTTTGAAAAGCATGATGAAAAGCAGTAGAAACTCTTGCTGTGTATGGGCAGACATTATCTTGCTTAAATCGAAGTCCAGATGGCTTGTCATGAAGGACAACTAATTGGTGCATAGAATATCATTGATGTACCACTGTGCTGTAAAGTTACCATGGGTGATAACCAAGGGGACCTGCTACGAAAAGAAATGGCACCCCAGACTATTATACCTGGTTTTCAGGACATATGACTGTTGAGTCAGGTTCCTATCCTACCATTTCTGGGGCATCTCAAACACATCTTTGCTGATCATTGGGACTTCATTCAAAGCATGACTAATCACTGATGACAGTTCTACTCCAGTCAGTGAGATTCCAGGGCAAAGACGTGTCTGGAGATGTCATGAAGAGTGGTGGGATAACAAACTGTCTGTTGCATGCTTTACAGCCTGACAACCATGAGTTATGGTCTGGGGTACCATTTCTTGTCATAGCAGGATCGCTTTGTCATCTACAGTGCCCTTGAAGCACAGTGGTACTTAGATGACATTCTATGAACTGTTTTGTTGACCTTCATGGTTGCCAGATCTCTCTATCCAGCTGAGAATATTTGGAGTATTATGGACTGGGCCATCCAACAATGTTGGAATTTTGATTATCTAATGCACCAATTGGACAATATTATGCATGATGTCCTTCAGAAAGACATCCAACAACTCTATCAATCAATGCCAAGCTGAATTACTGCCTGCGTAAGGGCCAGAGGTGGACCAGTGCACTGTTGAGTTGCTCAATTTGTGAAGCTCTTTCACTTCAATAAATTATCCAATATCTCTGAATTGTAATCATTTGTTTGTACATTTACACACATCTGCCAATTCCCATACCATTAGGATAATTGTGCGTATGTGTGTGTGTGTGTGTGTGTGTGTGTGTGTAATATGTACTATTTAACAAGGATGATTTCTGATTTCTGTATAGACATCAAAAGTGTCAAGAAATTCCAATTTTCCAATTGAGTATTAAAACAACTAACACGTTATTCTAGTAGAAGTAGGAATATTTGGAATCAGAAAAACAGGCCTATAAAACTGGGGTACTTAAGTTTGGAAATTATCATTGTTTAAGATTGGAACGTTGCAGACTGCAGGAGTTTTGAAATTTTTCTCTCTGTGTGATGTGCATGTATAGTAAATCATTCAAAGACAGTATTTTTACAAGTGAATGTGTTACTATTATCAGTAGTCTGAAAACTCTCCAGTGAATACTAATGTCAATTAAATAAATCATGAATAATAAATTAGCTATTTTATGTAACTATTGTATATTTTCAGAATGAGATTTGCACTCTGCAGCGGAGTGGAAATCTCATTCTGGAAACATCCCCAAGGCTGTGGCTAAGCCATGTCTGTGCAGTATCCTTTCTTTCAGGAGTGCTAGTTCAGCAAGGTTCACAGGAGAGCTTCTGTAAAGTTTGGAAGGTAGGAGACGAGGTACTGGTAGAAGTAAAGCTGTGAGGACGGGGCGTGAGTCGTTCTTAGGTAGCTCAGTTGGTAGAGCACTTGCCTGTGAAAGGCAAAGGTCCCGAGTTCAAGTCTCGGTCTGGCACATAGTTTTAATCGGCCAGAAAGTTTCTTATTGTATATTTATTCTAACAAAAGAATACCTAGTAAAGAAGAAACATGTATTGATGTCAAGAGTGCTGTAAGAACAAGTGGGAGACTACAACATAGCTCTGTTAAGCACCAAGGGACTAGGCAGTTGATACTTTGTCACTTTGTGTGCACTGTTACCTTGCCTGCTGAAGATGTCAGCATTTTATTTTGGTACACTTCATTATAACCCAAGGTAAATCAAAATATAATATTAATTTATGTGCTGTCCTACATAGATTGTAGTCAACTTGTGTATCACCCAAGTTTGTTATCACATTTTCATGGAGATTATGTATGCAAAACACTTTTCTAAATTCTTCTTTTCAGAATGTGACGAGTATACAAGGTCGGTGCAAGATATATTTGAAGCTCTACCACTCCTTCCAGATGCTGATCCACTAATTATAAAAGTGGACAAATGTGATTTTGAGAATCTGCCACTAATTGTTGGAGGGGAGGACACTGATGTTGGAGAGTTTCCTCACATGGTAAATATGCAAGTAGTTAATTCTTACTATGTATTTTAAATTAACTTTTCTTGTAAAATTGCAAAAGACACAGATTGTCTGACCAGTACTTAATTTCACAAGGCAGAATTCCTATACATTCAGAAGTGAAAACACTAATCTAAACTTGCAAAACAATTAGTTACTTTCACAGGTGGAAAAAGCTAAGCTAAGATAAATGTTTTCACTTTCAAGTGAATCTGTTGGCAGTAATTAAATTGTGCTGCTTTGTACAGGTCAGCTGGCCATTGTGCCTTTTTGTAATTTTATAGCTTTCTCAAGTAATCTTTACCTTTGATTGAATTAACTTTTGTGTTGTATTTATGCAGGAAAAAGGAAAACTAAAAAAGTAGCACCTTCACGGTGAATAACTGTAATAAAGAATATCCTCCAGATCTGCAATTAACTGTACTATTCAACAAAGTAATAAGTGAAAATCATAAATTGTTACTATACAGAGTCATTATCAGAATTTCTAAGTAAATGATTTTAATAAAATGTTTACAACATAAGAATCTTTTACATCAAATACAAATAACGGAACACACTACCAAAACTTCTCATTCTTTCATATGTGAACTAAGGCATTTTACGTGAACACTGAACTGGTTGTTTTAAAAGCTGAGCATACAGTCATTAGGGTGAACATCATATTTAATCCCCCTATGCCAACATCCCCCACGTTCACGGTCTATCTACTGCTGAACCCTCCTGCTGGTCCAGGGGTAAGATTAGGCCGGAGGTATTCCTGCCTGTTGTAAGAGGCGACTAAAAGGAGCTTCACAAGTTTTGGCTTTTATGTGATGGTCCCCTGTAGGGTTTGACCTCCAATCCTCAAAATTTTCCTGAAGAGCGAGCCAATTGGGGAAGGGTGCCTTACATGGTGCATTGTATCCATTCATTGAGGGTTTGGCCCACATTCTTGTCGTCGCATTGCAGTCCCGCCCATTCTCCATCTCTTGGGCAAGGACACCTTCCTGTGTGCATTTTCCACCATGCACTATGCAGTGTTGCTTTCTGTGTCAACGATGACCATGGAATTTTTTGCACCTGATATCCAGCACGGTAGCCAGTCCGTTGTGGTGAGGCCACCATGTACCCTGTTGGTTGTAGCCCCCTGACCACACTGGTAATGCTCTGCTGATGCCTGTTCCGTTAACTCCCCACATATGCCAAGGGGTAAATACCCATTCCCCTGGGGCATCAGGACTCCCGGCAATGGCCATCCTGCCAGGTGGCCTTTGCTGTGGCAAGGTGGCACCCGTGAGGAGGGCCCCTGGTTGGAGTGGGTGGCATCAGGGTGGATGACACACGATGAAACATAGTCCCTCATCTCTTGCTGGTGGTAAAACACTAGCAGACTCTAAGTGTTCATGAGCTCAGAAGTACAGAAGTATGACCCCACAGAACTATGACCCCAAATCGTTCCCCAAATCAGGCTAAAGATGGCAGCAGATCTTATTCGCCATGGTACCTTGTATGTTTGAGAGCTGATGGGGAATCTTTCATGCCGATGAAGCCTCAGATTTTTGTTGAACATTTAGAGGACAAGTTTGGGGAGGTGGAGGGCTTGTCCTAAATGAGATCTGGGTCAGTCTTGATCGAAACAGCGTCTTCTGCCCAGTCAAAGGCCTTACTCGCTTGTGACAAGCTGGGGGATGTTCCTGTAACCATCATGCCTCATAAGAGCTTAAATATGGTCCAGGGTATCATATTTCGAAGGGACCTTCTTTTGCAGTCTGATGATGACACCAATTTAGAGCTGCGAGGTGTACACTGCATCCGACATGTCCACCGGGATCCGATGAATAATCAGGTTGCCACCGGTGCCGTCATCTTGGCCTTCAAGGCTGATACATTGCCCGAGAAGGTCAAGATGATGATCTGCTGTGATGTAATGCCCTATATCCCTCCCCCAATGCGGTGCTTTAGGTGCTGGAAGTTCAGCCATATGTCTTCCCGCTGTACTTCCAGCATCACATGTCAAGATTGTGGACACCCGTCACATCCCAATACTCCATGTGCCACGCCTCCCATCTGTGTCAACTGCGGAGAGCACCATTCACCTTGCTCGCCAGACTGCAGGATTCTCCAGAAAGGAAGGAAAATCATGGAGTACAAGACCCTGGACCGACTGACCTACACTGAGGCTAAGAGAAAATTCGAGTGCCTGCATCCTGTGTGTATGACATAGTCTTATGCAACTGCTACAACAGTTCTGGCACCATCAGTTTCACCAACCCCAGTCACATCTCAGAGCTGGAAGACTACACCTGCCTCCTCCTAAGCAGGAGAAGCGTAAGTCGTCTTCAGCTTCTCTCACTAGGAAGGGGTCCCTTGGGTCACTCCATTCCCAGGTTTCTGCTAGTGGCAAAGATGACACCCGCCAGTGGCTGAAGAGCCCTAAAGCAGCTGATCTTAGGGCTTCAAGCTCATCCTCAGTCCCGCAGATTGAATCAGTGAAGTCCTCCCAGCCAGGGAAACCCAAACAGCAGCGAGAGAAATCCAAAAAGAAAAAGGGGTGAGGTGCTGTAATGGTTACGTAATTCAAGTACCATTACAATGTGTAGCTGTGACTTTGTCCTGGAAAATCGGTCATCAATAGCGTTAGGTCTGTTGGTTGATTTTGGAATAAATGTGTTGGGAGGCAGCCTAACAGATAACACAACGAGTATGAATCGACATGAAATTCACATAATGAGAGATAATTAGTTCTTGCGGTACTGGAATTAAGGCATGAATTCTGGTTGAAACGAAATTGGTGCCATGAATAGTCTTCCTCGCAACATAAGAAAAATATAATGCAACATACCAATACTGATATCACACAAGCCATATTTTGCAGCAAACTTGGTGTGTAACAAAAAGTCAGTCTTGCACGATGGAAGAAATTATTGACTCTTGTTGTAATTGCAGGCAGAAGTTATGCTTGTGAATGAATATTTACGTAACAAATAAAAATATTTCAGAATGAAATTTTCACTCTGCAGCGGAGTGTACGCTGATATGAAACTTCCTGGAAGATTAAAACTGCATTCTGCTAGGTATGCAGGATAGCTTCTGTGAAGTTTGGAAGGTAGGAGACGAGGTACTGGTGGAACTGAAGCTGTGAGGATGGGGCATGAGTCGTGCTTTGGTAGCTCAATTGGTAGAGCACTTGCCCGCGAAAGGCTGAGGTCCCAAGTTTGAGTCTCGGCCCAGCACACAGTTTTAATCTGCCAGGAAGTTTCAATAAAAATATTCTTACGTCTATGATAACTCTTAGTGTAGGTATTTTCTTGCATTTTTTTATCACACACATCATTTACTAAACATATTGTTGATGCATGAGTAAACGTTACACATCCTTTTTGTGTGAAATCTGAAACATAAGTACTCTCAAGTGAAATTGTAATAAAAGTTGTTTAAAAAAATTGAATATTGTCTGGACATTGTTCTTTTGCTACAAAGATAATTTTAAGAGCCTATCTTTGCCATCTTCTGTGGCAATGTACAAATTTCTTATTACTAATGAGGAAAAGAAACCATTCATAGAAATTAATAATGAGAAAAAAATAAAAAGGTATGATATTGTGAAAAATAAATAAATAAAAAAGGTGTTACACAGGATTATTGAATGTATACAGAGGAGGGCAGCATGAATGGTTACAGGTTGTTTTTAATCCATGGGAGTGTGTTACATAAATATTGAAAGAAATGAACTAGCAGACTCTTGACAACAAACATAAAGTATCCTGAGAAAGTCTATTAACAAATTTCAAGAACTGGCTTTAAATGATTACTCTAGGAATATATTGCAACCCCCTGTGTACCCCCACATAGGGATCATGAGGGTAAGAATAGAATAATTATTGCACACACAGAGGCATCAAACAATCATTCTTCCCACTCTCCATACGTGAATGGAACAAGAAGAAACACTAATAACAATTACAGTGGAACATACCCTCTGCCATGCACCTCATGGTGATTTTCATAGTGTAGTTGTAGATGTGGTATATAATGTAATGGGATGGATAAAATATCTGCTCATCAAGTGGCAGCAGAAAACATGTAAAGGCATTTAAGCCAGTGGCTCCTCCTTCTGGAAGAAGCATTGAAGGGGATGGAAGAGGGCACAAGGAAAGAGACTGATGAGGTTTAGGAAAAGGAGAGAGTTCATAAGACACCCAAAACCCTGGGGCAGAGAAGACTTACCAGATGACCTGTATGTCATATGATTTCTCTTTAAATAAAACATTTTTAACACAACAAACTATATTGTTACTTTCAGGGTGCTGATGACTAAATACTGAATAATAACCTTCAAACCAAAACATTCTAAATCCATTTTGTATAAGTTTGAATATTATTCATTTCGTATTTAATAGATCGTATAATAGAAAACTACAGTATTAAACATATAGGTAGGTTTTCCTTTGGATCTCTATGTATGTCTTCTGTCCCAGAATAATTCATGAGATGAAAAACTTGACGATAACCCAAAGTGATGAGACCCAATACATACTATCTGTACTGTGTCATACATAAGAAAGTTTGTATCGTGAAATGTACCAGAGATTTGGATCAACTACTTCAGTAAGGTAGTTTACATACCCCATACACATTTCAAATGCCAGGACAATGCAGCCATATTCTCTTGTTTTTCTATGTCTGTGTTTGTGTAGGGAGGAGTGTTTCTGCGTGTACTAGCTCTGAAGAGTCCTAGTTTGAAAACTAAGTCAAAATTACAATTATGTCTATCTGCATGTCAACTGTTCAACTATCTCATGAATAGTTACCATTACTCTTCCCATTATTTCATTATTTATATTGCATCCAGTATTTTCCAGCATCATGTTCATATCAGCAACAGCACAATTTTATCTTACAAACAAAAATAAAAATTGAAATATTCCTGACTGATTAAAATTGCGTGCCTCCCTGGGACCTTGTCTCTTGCATGCTGTGCCCATACTGCTGAGTATTTAGGTGTGTCTCATGACAGCTTGAGGCTGTGAGTGTCTAGTTATGACTATCAGTGTAAAATTTGTGAAGTTTGGTAAGTAGGAGAGTTGTAGTGGAAGAAATAAATCTTTGAAGCTGACTGTGAGTTATGGCTGTGTCACTTAGTTGGTAAGAGCAAAGCATGCAAATGGCAAGGTTCCAGGTTTGAGTTCTGGTCTGGCAAACAGTTTTCCTCAGTAATGGAGGTTTTTAAATAAGATACACTTCACTGCAGATAGAAAGGTTCATTCTGAGAAGAATCAAAATTATACTCTCCTTTCACAATGCATTCCTAAATATACTGCATACCAGCAATTTCAACAAATATTGTTCTCTTATTTTCCATTATACATCAACAGAAATACATAATTCAGAGATATGATCATTGGCAAGACACAATCAATACATTCACTGCGTGATAGCAGTGATGTTACCAGTATCAGTGCCAATAAAGCAGAGTTCCTAAACATGGTTTCCCAAAACTCCTTTGGCATAGAAGACTAAGTTTCCCAGAATTAGTAAAGAACAGCTGCAAACACGAGTAACTTAGAAGTCTATGTCCTCAGTGAGCTAAGCAGCTTAAATCTGTAAATAAAGGCGAGGCTTCTAATACAGACTATATATCATATAGGTTTCTTTCAGAGTACGCTGTCACAATAGTGCCATAGCTATTATATATAACTGTTTGCTCCCTGAAAGATCTGTACTCAGGAAAAGTTGCACAGGTCACACCAGTATTTAAGAAAGGAAAAGAAACTAATCTCCTGAATTACAGACCCCTGTCACTAACATCGATTGGCAGTAGGATTCAGAAAATGATCTATTGATACATAGCACAGATACAGAAAATATTCTTGTGAAACACAGCTCTCTCTTTGTTCACATGAATGAATGATCTTAAGGAAGTCCATATGTCTAGATTTCCAGAAGGCTTTTGACACAGTTCCTTACAAGTGGATTCTAATAAAATTGTGTGCCTAGAGTGTGTTGATATAGTTGCACAACTGGATCCATGATATCTGGCGTTCCACAAGGAACCGTAGCAGACCCTCCTACTGTCCCTAATTTATATAAACAATTTAGGAGAGACTCTGAGCCACCCTCTTAGATTATTTGTTGAAGATCCTATCATTTATGATCAAGTAAAGTCATCTGAAGATCAAAACCTATTGCAAAATAATGCATACGTGATACCTGTAAGGTGCAAAAACTGGCAGTAAAAAGTGAGAGATCATCAAGGTGAGTACTAAAGGGAATCCATTAAATTTTGGTTATGTCATAAATCACACAAATTTGAAAGCTGTGGATTCAACTAAATACCTGGGGGTTACAATTATGAACAGCCTAATTTGCTATTATCACATAGAAAATGTAGTTTGGAATGCAAACCAAAGTGTGTGATATATTAGCAGAATATTTAGATGATGTAACATATGTACCAAAGAGGCCACTTACATTGTGCTCACCCATCCTCTCCTGCAGTTTTGCTGCACAGTATGGAATCCTTACAGAGTAAAGATTGAAGGTGGACACTGAGAAAGTTTAAAGAAAGATATAATTGCTAAAAAGGGAGAGAGTATTACACAAATAGGATACCAATAATTAAAATTGTTTCTTGTTGTGGTGAGAGATTTTCATAAATTTTCAGTCACCAATTTTCTCCTTCAAATGTGAAAATATTTTGTTGTTTCCCACATATATAGGGAGAAATGACCGCTTTAATAAAATAAGATAAATTCGAGCTCCCTCAGAATGATTTAAGTGTTCATTTTTCATATTTGTTATTTTTTTATATTCTAAGTGATGTTTTTAGTTGAGATGAAGTTTTCTTCAGTTACTTTATGTGAAATACATTTTTTGTTGTTACTACATAATTTTAATTCTAGGATGAAAACAACAAGCAGAACATAAGGAAAGGGAACCACTCATCTTCAGTTGAATGATGTGTGGTGCAGACCAGAAAATCTCAATCTGTTATGAGTAACTTTACACCTTAACCCCCATTTTCTCAGAATTTAGAACATTTTTCACCAGTTGACACTGTCAAACACTTTTCCTAAGTCAACAAATCCTATGAGAGTTTCTAGATTTTTGTTCAGTCTTGCTTCCATTATTAACTGTAACATCAGAGCTGCCTCTCTGGTCCCTTTACCTTTCATAAATCCAGACTAATAATCATCTAACAGATTTTAAGTTTTGTTTTCTGTTCGTCCACATATATTCTTGTCAGCAACTCAGTTGCATGAGCTGTTAAGCTTTTACTATCTTCAAAACTGTGTGAATGACATTTTTCCAAAAGTCTAATGAGATATCGCCAACCTTACGCATCCTACTCCCGAATATGAATAGTGGTTTTGTTGCCACTTCACTCAATGATTTTAGAAGTTCTGATGGAATGTTACCTCTATCCTGTCTACCTTATCTTTGATCTTCCAAAGTTCTTTTCAGTACGATTCTAATTGTGGATCCCACAGCACTTCCCTGTCTATTCCTGTTTCTTTTTCTATCACACCATCAGACAAGTCTTTCCCCTCTGTACGTAGAATCAGTCCATCCAACAATTATTTTGTGTTCAGTTTCTTCACATTTTTCATACAACCATTTTGCCTTAGGTCCATGCCCTTTCTATTTCTTTCATTCCTAAGTAACTTTTATTTCTGTATCAATGAATTTTGCTCAACATATTTGTACTTCACTCTTTCATTGAACAACTGAAGTATTTCTTCTGTTACCCATGGTTTATTTGCAGTTACCTACCCTGTACCAAAGTTTTTATGTCTGTCTTCAGTGATTGCCCTTTTTATAGATGTCCATTCCTCTTCAACTGAACTGCCAACTGAGCTATTCATCATCACAGTGTCTACAGCCTCAGAGGATTTCAAGTGTATCTTTTCATTCCTTAGTACTGCTGTATCTCACTTCTTTGTGCACTGATTTTTCCTTACCAGTCTCTTATAGTTAGCCTACTCTTCGTCATTACTGCATTGTGATCTCAGTCTATATTTGCTCTCGGGTATGCCTTACAATTCAGTATCTCAGTTTAGAATCTCTGCCTGTCCATGATGTAATCTTTCTGAAATCTTCCCATAACTCTTGGTCTTTTCAAAGTGTACCTTCTCCTCTTGTGATTTTTCAAGACACCATTTGCTGTTACAAGCTAAAACATGTAGCAGAACTGAGTCTTTGTCTTTTCATTAATACTGCCAAGCCCATATTCTTCCATGAGCCTGTTTTCTTCTCCTTCCTCTAAAAATGCATTCCAATGCCCCGTGACTATTAGATTTTCATCTCCCTTTACATACTGAATTACCTGTTCAGTATCCACATATACATTTTTCTCTTTCTACATTTTCTGCTTGCAGCATCAGTATTCATACCAAAACTATTGTTGTTGGTGTTCATTTATGTCAATTCTGATAACAACCCTATCACTGTAATGGTGACAGTAACTCGCTCTCTGCCCTACCTTCCTGTTCATGAATCCCGTTCCCATTACACCACTTTCTACTGTTGTTGCTGTTATCCTGTACTCATCTGGCCAGATAACCTTACCTTATTTCCATTTCACTCCACTGGTTTTCAGATTTTCTATCTTCCCTATCATGTTAAAACTTCTCTACTACTACTACTACTACTACTACTACTACTACCACCACCACTACTTAGCTACATATGTGTGATAAACAATATATGTTAACAGGCTGCTATTGGTTATCAAGTTGATGGTAATCTGGAATGGAACTGTGGGGGATCATTAATCAGTGAATATTATGTCCTTACTGCTGCACACTGCACACATATTGGAAAGTGAGTATAGACACCAGAACAACTAGGATTGTATTCTGCTAACCATTATTGCTGTTTTACATGTTAGTCAAAGACACAATGTAACAAAACAAAAGTGTTCTCATTAATATTGTCTATTAGTGTTAGTTGTAAATTTAATAAAATTAAACAAAATGTCATCATATATAGTTACTGATCACATTTACACAAAACAACAGATTAGAAAGGTAATGACTTACCTATGTATAAATAATGAGTCGCACACAGATCGCACTAAATTGTGAATTAAGTTCAAAATTAGTCACCATCAGCTGTATTACTGAGAATTTGTTGCTGAATGTACCTGCATTAACACTACAGTGGAATTCAACTTAGGATCACCATCACCCTCCACATCCCCGTGTGCCTCTTCCATACATGCACTACACACATGATGTTCATTGAGATTGCATTTTGAAAAGACATGCACAAAACATTTACAGTAAATCTCAAGATAATTTGGAGAACTTAACATTTATTTCATTAATGTGGTGTGGAAAGTCCTGGCAGAATGTAAATTATTTAAGACTAAAGGTAACAGCTCACCAAACAGTAGAATCCAATAATCCATGATGCCCCGCTGTAGCTGGTTACTGTGCTCCCACTAAAAGATATTATGCTCCTGTCAATGAACACCACTAACCAGTTCTCATGTTAAAGATGTGAACCACATCCTTCACTGACACTCAACAATTCCCACTCCATTATCATCTGGGTGCACACTCATCACTGTTGATGCCTTCCCCATAGACACTAACATCCCTCAAGTCCACAGCCTTGTGCTATCAAACACTACCACTCCAACATCCTTCCAACTCCCACTTCTCTCCATTTCACTTCCCAGCATCCTCCTCAGCTCAATGTGCCACATTCCTGGACACTGACTTCCACCATTCTGATGGCTCCATCCATACTTATGTCCATACTAAGCCCACTAACCAACAACAGTATCTGCATTTTGAAAGCTGTTATCCATTCCTGACCAAGAAATCACTTCCTTATATTATGGTCACCTGTGGACACTGTATCTTGAGTGGCCATAATTTTGTTCCCCGATGTACTGAAGGTGTTGCTAAGATCTTCACACTGGCACTGTCCCCCAAATCTAGTTCATAAACAATTTTTGCATGCCACATCCTTAAACATGCCCAATCCTTCCATAATACTTAAGAGCCAGCTGCAAAAGAATTGACCCCTCATAACACAATACCATTGCAGACTGGAGCAATAGAACTATGCCCTTCATTAACACTTTAACTATCCTTAGCTATCTATTAACATGCCAAGAATCCAGGAACATCCTATTCACAATAATTCTCACACTCCTAAAGTGGTTATCTGCAGCCCATCCAATGTACACACATAACCTAGTCTGCCCCTATCACTGTGCCACTTCCATGCCCAACCTCTTACCACATGAACCATATACCTATGGAGCACCCAGGTGCAACACCTGCAAGATTCACTCACCCGATGCGTTCTTCTCCTCTCCTGTTACAGGCCTGTGTTTCCCTATCGGAGGTGGGGCTGCCAGTGAAAGCAGCCAGGTTATATACCAGCTCTGCTGCAGTTTCTGCACAATATTTTATACGAATATGATCACCAGGCAACTGTCCACTCAAATAAATGTTCACTGCCAAACTGTGGCACCCACTGGTGGAGCTTGTTGCTGGCACCCAGTGGTGGAGCTTGTTGCTTAACACAGCATGCCTGATTTCAGTAGCTGCTTCACAGCCCCTGCCATTTAGATCCTTCTTCCCAACTCCATCTTTTCTGAACTACATAGATACTAGTTACCCTTCCAGTATATCCGCCATACCAATAATCCTCTTGGCTTCAGTCTCCACTAACCACCTGCACCCACACACACCTTTAAATAGTTCCCTCTGTTATGTCAACCCCTCCCAATCCACTCCCTCATGTCATTGTGCTCCAGTTCCACAAAATTCTTGATTCAATAACTTCTCTGTTATTTTTGTTTACTGGAAATTCTATTACTAACAACATTCAAGAATTCGTAAGACATCTTCAAACACTAAAGACAGTGCATGTAACAGCAACATCTTCATAGACAGGGGAGTTATCTTCCATCAATATGATACAATTTTATTTAAGGCACATTAATTTTTGTTAACAGTCATTACATCTGAGCTGCTAAAACGAAACATTGTATTTGCAGTGTTTCATATACAAACTGTGAACCATACTGATGTCAGTTATAGAAAATGTTACTAACTTGTCTTTAAACACATACTATAGAAACTTATTTTTACTTATTTCTTAACAGAAAGGTTCTTTAACAAATTACAGGTATCCTGCAGTGATAGTTCGTCTTGGTGAGATGAATCTGAAACGTGATGATGATGGAGCACATCCTGTGGATTATCACATTGCAGATTTAGTGCGCCATCCTGAATACAAAGGACCAAGCAAATACAATGATATTGCTCTGTTACGTCTTAGTGAGCGTGTGGATTTCAACAAGTTTATACGACCTGCTTGTCTCTACACACATGATAAATTCTCTGTCAGCAAGACAGTTGCTACTGGTTGGGGTAAAATTGAATATGGTGAGTATAAAAAGTGAAACACATTAAATTTTAAAAAATACACACCATTGCAAAAATGTAAGAACAAAAAATTACTTACCTGGAAATTTATATAAGTCATGCAACTTTAAGCTGTAATGAACTGCTCTGCATAATACTTCCAAAGTAACTAGTTATTACCTAATTCACAAGTACAACATGTTCTAAAACCACATACAAAATGTGTTGTAGAAGGTACCTGCAAGAACGAAGTGAGGATAGTAGCAGTGTCCAGGAAGCTAACCTAATGTTGCTACAGAGCATCAGAAACATAGGCACCAATGAGCATCTGCAGATTTCCAAACCCATTCAACTACCTTCTGTGTAGATATTCAGTGAATATCATTTCTGACAGCTTAATGTAACCAGATAAGAATTTAGGTGGCAACATATATACATGTTATTTGTAAAGGTCTGTCTTGATTACATAAGTTTACAATCAGCAGTTTCAGCTATTGCAATTTTCAGATCTGTTATGAATGGAACAACAATGGTATGATAAACCCATGAATTAACTTAAGTTAATCTACAAAACACCTAGAAATACACGAGTGACAAATAAGAAAACAATAACATGACTAACAACCATCCAATACAGTCATACATACTGACGCAAGACAAGCACTGTATCATTGTAAGAGGTACAGAGGCAAGAGAGAGAGCTGCCACGTCATCATAACATGCCTGTGCTCAACATACAAAGGACTACACAATAATCATCAGTGTATGCTTCAGTATATTAATGTTAACATTGTTAGGTCTCAGAATGTTCAAATGAATAAGTTATGCAAAATATAAAAAAAAAAAAAAAAAAAAAAAAAAAGTAGGAATCTGAAAATTGGTCAGAATATGCAAAAGCATGTCTCCATTAAAACTTACAAGTCTCATTCTCATCAGAACTATAATTTTGGTCATTTTTTTTAAACCAAAAACTGAAGGTGCCAAATGTTAGACACAGAAAGATGAAAATTTATATGTTAGCCTCAGTTTTACAGAAAAACAGTAAATATGTGACACCTAGTTTCCAAGCTGCATTAAACCAGTCTCAGGACTGAAGACCACAACAACAACAACAGTTTCCAAGTTATTTACTAAAAACCAGTTTTGGAATGAAAATGTCCATATTCATGATAGATAAAGCTTAATTAGTGTTTGTAATAGAGTGGATTACAATAATGTAATAATACAGCTGCACCAAGTTTCAAAAATGTGTTGTAAATAGCTATGAATACAAGGAATGTTAAAAACAATTCAGACATCATGTTCTACTGTTGGTTGCGTTCTAAAAATTCTAATTACAAAGTTTAACTGCTGTTGAGCTAAAAAATTTTCAGTAACTAAAGTAAACTTAATTCTATTTATGTAAAAATTAAGAAGACTGCAAATCACAGAACTATTAATTAATATATGTCTGAGAAAGGGGCCATTTAGATGCTGCTGCCTGTGTGTTGGGCAGTTGATAGCAAATGTTCCATTTGGTGGTCTGCTGTGTCCATGTATAAATACAGCTAGACAGGCAGTGGGAAGAGACACTTCACGCCAAGATAGCAATCTGTTCATGTTAGTCAAAGGTCTGCATGAGTCTGGCCTTGGATGACATAAGGGCTGGGCAGACTTGAATCCATTTTCCACTTTTAAGACAAGCAATTAACTTTTAGTGGTTAAAAGTCAGGGCAATAGACTATTCAACAGTGTTGTTACCAATAGGGGTATTATTGTATTTTGTGCAGGTGGACTTCTATAGAATATATCAGACAGTAAAAATTCAGAAACTTTTATTTATAGTCATAGTTGCTGATCGTGCCGAGTAAACAAAAAGTAAGAACATTTCCTTTCAGTGAACACAAAGGGAAACGCAGACTTGCAAACTGAAAATTATGGTCTGTATGTTCCCCAGCACTTTCTGGCTGACAGCAAAAAATAATTTTCAGGTTCTTGTAAATGGCAAAGGTAGGTGTAAAGCCTGCACAGACAATTTAAGTGCCTATTATAATGACATAACAAAGTAACTATCATTTACAATATTTTTTCCGCCACACCAATATATATATCAACAATATCTAAACACCTCGGTACATAGTAAGTGCTAGTGATGTCCTGGGGGCATTATATAGAGGCAGCACTGAACTAATGAACATAAGAGAAAAGTATGGTAAATTCAGAGGTAAAAAATGCAATATGTGTAGTCATTAATTAGTAATACTTCATATGGCAAAATGAGAATCTAACAATAAAACATAAATTGACATACAAAATGTGGAAACAAAATCCTTACTTAAAACCATTTACAGTGTGTACAGAGTTACAATAGAAAGCCACTACCCCGGCAAAGTAAATATCATATCATTTCAAAAAGTAATAATAAAAGATGAGGAAGTAACTTCAAATGTATTAATAGAAACATTCTAGCTTGACAAATCAATTTAACATAACCATAGGTGGAATATAATTAACAAAACAATGACTATTTAATTAGACTCTTGATAATTGATAACGCATTTGCAGTGGAATCTAGCTAGTATGTATAGTGGCCTCTGTGCAAGAAGTTCTTGTTTTCGTGTGGCAGAGCTTGCAGGAGGAGGCCCAGTCTCCTTGCTGCTGGTGGACTGCACACATGCTGCAAGCCAGTCCACTGCAATGAGTGAAGCAGCTCTCAGTAGATCATAAATAAGCATTCAGGTTAATTTCACTCTGTTTGTTCAGCATTACCCTGGTTGCCATTTTCTATACACATCAATTCCCATTTCCTCCAGGAGACTCAACATTTGTCATTTTGGTACATTATCAATAAACACCTCTTTTCTTGTAGATTTCCTCCCACATGCTTTTATTTATCAAAATGTGTACCAAATGCACTCTTATTGTGGTTATACACATTCCCTATAATTATTTGTGAAATGCGTTCTTATTTGACTGATCGTCCTTGTGGTTGATCGTGTAGAGGCAGGATTCCAAATATTTGTCGCTGTTGTTGTTAACTTTGTGGCATAGCCTAGAACCAACTGTGCCTTTTGTTTTAAATACAGTTTTTACTTTTTCAGAATGTCTGTGCAACTTGTTTGGAAAGTGCAGTGTTTCATGACATAATAATAGATCTCTTTTTTATGTGAATCTATTGTCTCATTCTTGTCATGTACATTGACCATAGCTTGCTATAAATGTTCATTAGGTCATGTTCCTTACACTCATTTGACTTGGCTACCTGTTCACCTTGGATACGTAATTCAAACATGTTTTTGGGCAAAGTAGTCTATCTTATGAATGTAAAAATGACATAATGAAGTGGGTCTTCTAAATAAGGATCTACTTTTTAATGTTACTTTTTACCTGAGGTCAGGCACAATGAAAAACACTAATTCAGAAAGAAACATTGGCTTTGATGTTGGCAAACTCAATAAATTTAAACAAATGGACTGAGCAGTAAAAGCTAACAAATGTCTATCCAAAGCAGGTCATGATCTACCAGTGCTATTGTTTCAACCACTCTCAAATGTCCTGTCGAGACTCGGCCAAATGTGTAACCTGTGGCAGGGATGTGCACAAAGGTGACTGCCCACCTCCCTGTTGTATCAACTGCAATGGTGACAGTGATGCCTCCTCTAGAGATCGCCCTATGTATCTTGAAGAGAAGTCTGTCCAGGAGATCTGGGTAAAGGAAAAAGTACCTTACCTGGTCCCTCGCAAGTTGTTGGCTAGACGCAAACCCTGTGTTCTACCATCTGGCACCTACAGTACTGTTCTTTCTACATCCTACTCCGTGTAGTACATGGCCACACACATGCGACAACAAATGCAGTATTGTGGTTGTGAAATCACCCACTGCCATGGTAGCATCACCGTATTCTCATCCAGCCATGCAACAGGTGACCAAACATTCACCTCCTGGGCTGAAGTCACCTGGTGTACAACCAGCAGGCTGGAAGGACAGAAGTAATAATCCCGTGAAGACTTCCTATGTCCCTCTAGCCAACAAACATCTGAGTCTTCCTCTGCCAACTGGAAATGCTCAAAGAAGTCAAAAAAAGGCAAATGCTCTTCTCCTTCACAGACTTGGAGATCCTCTTCGATAGTGTTGCCTCATGATACCCTCACCTGGCCGACTTCCATGTCACTGGTGAACACTGCCAACTGTTTTTCCGCCCTGGACCCCACAGATCGACAGAGGGAGAATACTGACACCTCTGTAGATCTCATGGAGCAGGATCCTCTGCACCCCATAGCAGTGATCTTTGAAGGCTGGCACTGAGCAGCTGCAGAGATAACACCCCTTAATGTCTTCCCTTCTCCCCTTTACTTGTTATGACCCTGCTTCAATGGAATGTTTGTGGTCTTTGGTCAAACAAAGAGATTTGACAGCTGCTTTTAGAGTTGCAGCATCCACTTGTTCTCTGCCTCCAGGAAACAAAATTACATACTTGCGACTGCTTTGAGTTCTTTCATTTCTTCCTGGTCGTTTTGACCTTTCCTCCTGAAGAAGGCATTCCATCTCATGGGGGAGTCATGCTGCTCATGTGGGATGCTGATTAAAGTCATCCCATCTCTCTGACTACCTATCTTCAAGCTGTTGCATTTCACCTTTTTCTTCCTCACTAGGTCTTTTCCCTTTGTACCATTTACATCCCTCTGTCATTCAGTGTCACCAGGGCAGACTTCCTCACCCCTTTCTGCTGCTCAGTGGCTTTAATGCATACCATCCCATTTGGGGTTCTCCCAGAACCTGTCTGAGAGGTGCCCTCTTGGCTGACCTTCTCAATCAACTTAACCTCATCTCCCTTAACACAGGAGCACTCACATTCCTTTCAGACCTATTCGTCTGTACTGCCCAGCTTGCCCATCACCTCGAGTGATCTGTTGTCTCAGACACATACTTGAGTGACTATTTCCCTTGTGCTATCCATTTGCTGACTCCTACCCCACCTATGTGCTCTCCCAAATGGCAGTTTACTAAGGCCAACTGTAGGCTTTACTCCTCCCTGATGGCATTTGATGAACAACATTTCCCGAGTTGTGATAATCAGGTAGAATATCTTACAAATGTTACCCTTACTATCGCAGAACATTCCATTCCTCACACTTCCTCTTTTCCACACCATGTCCCGGTCGCTTGGTGGACTGAGGCATGCCGCAATGCATTTTGCATGTGGAGACGGGCTCTCTTCATTTATGCCATTGTCAGGCCTCTCTACAAAAAGGGGGAAACCACAGATGTCAGTAATTAGCAGCCAGTATCCTTGCTTACAGCATTTTCAAAAATATTTGAGAAAGTAATGTACTCAAGAGTGGTTAGCCATCTCAACAGTAATGGGATACTTAGTAAATCACAGTTTGGATTTCAGAAATGCTGTTCCACTGAGACAGCAATACACAATTTCATTGTCCACATAATAGAGTCTTTATATAGTAAAATGTCACCAGTAGGAATATTCTGTGACTTATCAAAAGCATTTAATTGTGTGAACCATGACATTATGTCAGAGAAATTACAATTCTGTGGTATAAATGGAACAGCATATGAGTGGTTTAAGTCATATCTACAGAACAGGAAGCAAAAAGTCTCATTATAAGCTTCAAGTGATTCAAAGGAGTTTGCCACTTCATCTAACTGGGGTGAAATTACATTAGGTGTTCCACAAGGTTCGATCATGGGTCCCCTCCTGTTCTTGATATATGTGAATGACCTCCCTTCTTATGTGAAACAAGATGCTGAACTGACACTTGTTTGCTGATGATACAAGCATAATTATTAATCCAGTAAAAGAAAGTCTGATAGATAATGATACAAATAAGGTCTTTGGAAAAGTTATTAATTGGTTTTCTGTGAAAGGGCTTGCTCTGAACTTTGAAAAAAAAAACAGAACATCCAATTTTCTGCTGCAAAAAGTATAATTCCTACAATAAATATAACACATCAAAAGAAGCCAGTAGCCAGGGTAGAGCATACTAAGTTTTTGTGTGTACATATAGATCAGAATCTTAATTGGAAAATTCATATTTTGGGTCTCCAAAACCAACTAGGTTTAGAAACTTTTGCAATCAGAATTATTGCCAATTTTGAGAATGTAGAAATTAGTAAGCTAACATACTTTGCATACTTCCACTCTCCAATGTCATATAGAATAATATTCTGGGGCAACTCAACACTTAGGCAAAAGGTATTCACTTCTCAAAAGAAAGTAGTTAGAATAATGTGTGGGGTTCATAGTCGCACATCTTGTAGGTATCTGTTTAAAAGGCTAGGAATTCTTACAACTGCTTCACAGTGCATTTACTCAGTAATGAAGTTTTTTCTCAACAACATGGACCAGTTTAAAATCAACAGCGACATTCATGATTACAATACCAGAAAAAAGAAAGACCTATACTATCCTGTACTTAACCTATCATTGGCACAGAAAGGGGTAAATTATGCTGCTATAAAACTTTTTGATGAATTACCAGATGAAATAAAATGTCTGACAGACAGCAGTAATAGTTTCAAAAACGAATTGAAATCATACCTCCTTGACAACTCCTTCTATACCATAGATGAATTCTTGAATATGAGTAAATAAATCTGGAGATATAATATATGCATTTTGCACCATTCAAGGGAATGGAATAGATAATAGAAATATTTAGGTATAACAGTACAATGTAAAAAAAAATTAAAAATAAAAAAAAATCTTGTTGCCTATGTGCATTTCTTGTGCATTTGACATGTTCCACATCATAACTGTTTTCCGTGCTATTGATCAATGGAACACGTAACTAACTAACTAACTAACCATCATCTTACAATGACAAACTGCATTCGTTATAAAGAGTTGTGTGCACAATGTCATCGCCATCTTTGGGATAGCAAAAAAAGCTAGCTGGATTTCATTCACTAGTTCCTTTAACAGTTCCACTCCCTCTTCTGTCATGTGGGCCAACTTCCAGCAGTTCTCTGGGACCAAGATCCAGTCCCCAATTTCCAGCCAGACAGAAGTAGATGATGTCATAGAGGGCCCTGTTGCTATCTCCAACACCTTGGTCCAAGCAGAGGAGGCTCGGGTGATACTCTTCTCTTCTCAGAACCGTGAGTGCTACAATGCTGCCTTTACTGTGAGGGAGCTAGATCATGCTCTCACTTCATCCCAATCCTCTGACCCAGTGGCAGATGATGTTCACATTCAGATGTTCAGCACATTGCTCTTGCAGGCAAGCACTTTCTGCTTCATTCCTACAATTGCATCTGGTCAGAGGGTGCATTTCCCAGATGCTCATGTGAAGCAATGTTATACTCATACCTAAGCCCAATAAGGACAAATACCTTCCTTTTAGCTAATGCTCCATTTCTCTCACCATCTGCGCTTGCCAGGTGATGGAACATATGGTTCATGCCCAGCTGATATAGTGGCTCCACAGTGTGGATATTGAGTGTGCTGTTCTGCAGTTGACCATCTCATCACTTTATCCACCCAGGTCATGAATAGCTTTATGCAGAAATCCCAGACTGTAGCCATGATTTTAGATTTGGAGAAAGGCTATGACACTTGCTGGAGGACTGGTATCCTCTGTACACTCTCCATGTAGGACTTCCATGGCCACATACCCCATTTCCTTCAGGAATTCTTAAAAGACCAAATTTTCAAGGTATGTGTGAGTTCTGCCTTGTCAGACATCTTTATCCAGGAAAAAGGTGTGCCTCAGAGTTTTGTTCTTGGCATCACCCTCTTTGCTATCGCCATTAACCCTATAATGGCCTGTCTCCTGCTGAGCATCTCTGGCTCACTTTTCGTTGATGTTTTTGGCATCTATTGCAGTTCTCCACAGACTTGTCTCATTGAGCAGCATCTTCAGTGACATCTCAATCATCTTCACTCATGGAGCATCGACAATGGCTTTTGTTTCTCCACTGACATAATCATTCATATTAATTTTTGGCAGCACAATTGGTTTATTACACCATCTTTAAATCTTGGGCCTATTGCTCTTCCTTTCATTGAAACTACAAAATTCCTGGATAGGAAACTTTCTTGGTCCTCCCATGTGTCTTACCTGGCAATCCACTGTACGCGGACCCTCAATGTCCTAAGTATCTCAGTGGTACTTCCTGGGGAGCAGATTGAACCACCACGATTTTCTCCTCAGCAAATATGCCTGCCGTTTATCCAACATGTGTATCCACCCATCCGATGCCCCCTTCTTTGGTGACTCCTTGGATCACCAGTATTTAATGCATCCCTCCTGTTTGCCTTCGGCTCTTGGTCTGGCAACTTAACTTCTCAGTACCTGCCACTTTCCTGATGAGTGTCAACCCGTCACTGCCTTGGCTTTGTGCAGTGGCCCCTGTTCACTTTGGTCTTCATTCGCTTCCTAAGGACACTTCTTCAGCCTTGCTCTATCATCATAAGTTTTTCAACCTTTGCATGGAGCGTGACGATAGTACATTTGTGTACACTGATGGCTCTCGGACTGACTGTGGTGTTGGATATGCCTTTGTCATTGGCACTGATGTTTTTCAGTATCAGCTTCAGGAACACTGCTCAGTATTTACAGCAGAGATCTTGGCCCTGTATCAGGCCATGCAGTGCAGCTGGTGACACAGGCTTTTCATCTGTCATCTGCTCTGACTCTCTTAGTACCCTTCTGATCCTCTTTGTGCTGTACACCATCCATCCCTTAGTGCAACCAGTCCAGGAAAGCTGTCACTTGCTCACTCTTGATGGAGCCACTGGGATGTTTATGTGGTTCACATTGGTCTGACAGGAAACGAGGCCACTGACACTGCTGCCAAGGCTGCAGTACTTGTACCTCAGTAAGTAGTTCTTATATTCCCTCCAGTGATCTCTGTGTTGCCATCTACCAGCAGGTGATGTCACTTCAGCATCACCATTGGTCCTCCCTTCTTGGGAATAAGCTCCAGGTTATGAAGCCTCTCCCAGCAACTTGGGCGATCTCCTCTCAGCCGTCTCACCATGAGGAGATCATTTTAGCTAGGTTGTGTATTGGGCACTGTCTTTTTAGCTATCGCCATTTGTTAAGTGGTGCTCCCCCACGACTTTGTGCTCATTGTGCCCAACCTTTGACAGCCCACCATTTCCTCATGGAATGCCCTTTTTTTAACCATTCAAATTCTCATTGGTGTTTTAAATCTGAGTTATTGGTCATTTTAATGAATGATGTGCAGGCTGTTGCTTGTGTTTTACTTTTCATGCATTGTAGCCATATGGTGAAGGACATTTAATTTTTAGTTCAGGACCTTTGTTTCTCTATCGCATATTTTATAGAACTTTCTCCATATCCCTGTTTTTAGCTTTTTTCCCTCCCATCAATTGGGATTAATATGTAGACATTTTTAAGTCCTCTCTTTGTCTTCATATTCTACAGTTTTGGTGGGGCACATATGATCCTAGTTGTTTTTGCACCTTAAAGTAGAACAAAACAGTTCATGATGAACATAGTAAGACAAAACATATAGAAACACTTAAAGCCGGCTGGAGTGGCCGAGTGGTTCTATGCGCTACAGACTGGAACCGCGTGACCGCTATGGTCGCAGGTTTGAATCCTGCCTTGGGCATGGATGTGTGTGATGTCCTTAGTTTAGTTAGGTTTAAGTAGTTATAAGTTCTACGGGTCTGACGACCTCAGAAGTTAAGTCCCATAGTGCTCAGAGCCAGAGCCAAACAGTTAAAAACCTAAATTGTAAATGTACCAGTAGCCAACAAGGGGAAGGCTGCTGTCACAATTTACTATTGTGACTACATCCAAAAAACCAAAGATCTTTATGCATATAACAACATAGTTGAGATTAAGACATGTCCTGTGAATAAATTTCAATTAGAAATAGAGAAAAAACAGAAAATAGGGTTTTTTGTTTATGGAAAGGAAAGAGAATATTCCAATGCTACAATCACAAATTGTTACTTAAGATAAGGGAACCAATTAGGCCAAATTAAGAACGTATCACATCCCAGTTATAATATTAACTGAGAATGCAACCAAAGACTGAGAGCAACATAAACTCACAAAAGGACATATATTGTTAAAAATTGTTAAGAGTGTACAAGAGATATTATAGATGTACTGATCCCAGCAGAAGCTATGTAGGCTTTCTTTGTTATCTACATGCTAATGCCCCAGTAAGTGACACATAAGTAATAATAAGAAAGAACCTGTTAATACACAAGATGGTTTGTCCCATGGAAATAGTAGAACACTTCATAATTTCAGAACATGTGTTGTCATTTAATTGTTTCAAATTTATTTTTTATCAAAAGGAGAGACTTGGAGCAGGTGACTGTTTGTCAGATTCTGCAGCTGAGATCTTTGTGAGTGAACTAGACAATAACTTTTGAACAAAAACATGATGTATTAAAAAGAAAGAAAATATTTATTACAGACATTCTGTGGATGACATCGTACTGCTGTACAAAGATGATGAAAAGGAAATATGTAAGATAGCAGAAACAACAAGTTTGATGAATGAACAAATTAAGTTCACAGTGCAACTGGAAGAAGGAAGTTTAAGTTTTTTGGATCATAGGTTAACTATAAAAGGTGGCACACATGAGATTGTCATATTTAGGAAGGCAACAGCTACTGAAATGACTATAAATGCAAAATACTGTCAGCCTAAAAACCATAAAAGTGCTTACTTTGCAGCCATGATTGAGAGGCTGCTAAAACTACCACTCACCCATGGTGATGAAGCAGAAGAGTTGAATGTGACTAAACAAGTAGCCAGGGAAACTGGCTACAAAGATCATGATATAATGAACCTGTGGTTATCACATATCATAGGGCGGTAATAACGTACTTTAGATGTCGTTTATACATTTATTTAGCACTGAAGTAAGCAAGAACAACATGGCAGTACAAATGTTGCCTTCTGAGAGACAATAGAACAAATGTAGTACTCGTAATCATCGTGCAAGCGTGCTGGTTGAATACAGCGTCCAGAGCAAGAAGTTGGCACGTTGGAAACTGCGCTGCCAGAGTTTCGTGCATCGAACAGCTGTGTAGGCAACAGAATGTTGCTCGAAGCATCTGTGGTGTCAGGAGGCGGAGCAGCAGTGATGGCAGAAAGATTGCAAGCATTGGAAAGCGGGTTGGAGCTGGACCACGCTGGTTTTAAGTGGTTAATGGAAACTGTTTGAGGTCGTTCATTTAGATCAATTATGAACTATTCACTCCACAAAGTAAGATGTGGTGTGGTCGCGAATAAAGTGTTTGCAAGGCCGCTCGCATGGAGCAATCGTGCAGCATCACAATTTCACATGATGCAAGTTCCTTGTGGATGAACACTGGCAGTGTGGAATGAGCGCGAAGCAGGGGGGTGTGCAGGTGAGTGACGTGTGCAGGTACCCATTCCACAAGGGCCGGAAGATCGATGGCAGCAGCCGGAGGTGCGTCCTCCACAAACTCTGCTGGAAGGAGGAGGGGCTCTCTGTATAGAGTATCTGCCAGCGATGCATTCAGATCTTCCTTATGGGTGGAGCGGATGCCGAGTAAGACGCAAGGAAGGGCGTTGGGCCATAACTCACCTTGGCATATGAGTGCGGCTTTGAGAGTTCAGTGCCGCCGTTCGACCAGGCTTTTTGCCTGTGGGTGATAAGCCGTGGTGTGCTATTTGGCTACACTGCACAGCTCACACAGTAGAGCAAAAAGTGTGGATTTGAACTGTTGTCCCTGATCAGTAGTGAGGGAAAGAGGGCAGCCGGACCTCTCGACCCTCACAAATATGAAAGACCGAGTGAAGGTCTCTGCAGACCCAACGAGTTATGCGGTCGATCAAGATAATATATATTTGTACCTCTCACAAGGGAACCTCCCCATCGCACCCCCCTCAGATTTAGTTATAAGTTGGGACAGTGGATAGGCCTTGAAAAACTGAAGACAGATCAATCGAGAAAACAGGAAGAAGTTGTGTGGAAGTACAAAAAAAATAAGCGAAATATACAAACTGAGTAGTCCATGCGCAACATAGGCAACATCAATGAGAGCGTGAGTTCAGGTGTGTCGTGGTCCTGTGGTTAGCGTGAGTAGCTGCGGAACGAGAGGTACTTGGTTCAAGTCTTCCCTCGAGTGAAAATTTTACTTTCTTTATTTTCGCAAAGTTATGATCTGTCCGTTCGTTCATTGACGTCGGTGTTCACTGTAATAAGTTTGGTGTCTATGTTTTGCGACCGCACCGCAAAACCATGCAAATAGTAGACGAAAGGACGTGCCTCTCTACTAATCGCACGGTTTTGCAGTGCGGTTGCAAAACACAGACACTAAACTTATTACAGTGAACACAGACGTCAATGAACGAACGGACAGATCATAACTTTGTGAAAATAAAGAAAGTAAAATTTTCACTCAAGGGAAGACTTGAACCAAGGACCTCTCGTTCCACAGCTGCTCATGCTAACCACGGGACCACAGCACTCCTGCACGCACATTGTCCTTAATGTTGCATATCTTGCACATGAACTACTCAGTTTGTATATTTTGCTTATTTTTTTTTCATAGTTCCACACAACTTCTTCCCGTTTTCTCGATTGATCTGTCTTCAGTTTTTCAAGGCCTATCCACTGTGCCAACTTATAACTAAATCTGAGGGGGGTGCGATGGGGAGGTTCCCTTGTCAGAATGGGGGAGTGGTCCAACCACGTTGATGTGGACATGCCGAAGGTGATTGCTTGGGGTATTGAACTTGCCTAGTGGAGGCTGCACATGTCTGCCAACTTTCCTATGCTGGTATGGGACACATTCGCAGGTCCAAGTGAGGCTGTCGTACCACACATGAGGCCAGATGAAGTGTTCAGTGACTAGCCTCATCATGGCCTGCATTCTGGTGTGGGCCAACTTGTGTAAAGCATTGAAGATCCTGCACCAAAGAGTGGGTGGCACGAAGAGGTGAGGAGTGCCCATAGAAACGTCACAATGGACTGAAGTCATCAACCCGTGCAAGACTAGAGGTTGGATAGCAAGTGATGACTCGCTTTGTATCAGTGTCTTCAGTCTGGAGTTGGATGTGGTCATCTAAGTTCAAGGGCGTGGTAAGCACTGAGATACAAGGTAGATAGTCAGTTACAACATTATCCGCATCACTTATGTAGCAGGCGTCTGAAGAATGTTGACAAATATAGTCCATATGGTGGAAACGTCTCGGCAGAAAGATCTAAGCTGGGTTGCATATTGCATCCACGAGATGCTTGTGATCCAAGTAGATCATAAAAGGTCACCACTTGAGATCACTCCTGAAGTGTTTGATTGCCTCATAAACCCTGAGAAGTTCATGGTCAAAAGCCGAACACTTACACTGGCTTCTAGTGTCTTCGAAAAGAAGTAGAGTGTGTGGGTGGAGTTGGCAGTGTGCTGTTGTAAAACAGCGCCCACAGCTGAGTCATTAGCGTTAGTTGTAATAGAAACATCGGCTCCAGGATTGGGGTGGGTGAGTGTGACAGCTTTGGCGAGGGCAGTTTTATTATAATCGAATGCTCTGAGAAAGGGTTTGGTCCAGTCCAGCTTAAATTTCCCCATGTTATTTTTGCTGGAGAAGGAGTCGGTGAGGGCCAAATGGACAGAGGCAGCCTGAGGGATATGACATTGGTAAAAGTTTACCATAACCAGAAAACGATGGAGCTGAGCATAATCTTCAGGAAGAGGCAGGGCAAGAATGCTTTCAACATGAGAATCCATTGGTCGGAGGCCGTCGGTTGAAACAGTATGGGCCCAGGAATGTAACTGATGTAGAACGGAGTTGAGATTGATCATGGTTGATCACCACACCATTGGTCATGAGGGCCGAATGGACAGCATCGAGGTGAACCTGGTGCTCCTCAGCAGAGGAGGATAAAAATCAGAATGTCGTACAAATACGCAAAAGCAAAAGGCAGAGGTAGCAAAATGGAATCAATGAACCGTTGTCGTGTCTGCACAGAATTTTTCAAGCCGTAAGACATGTAACAGTGTTCAAAAAGGGCTGAAGGGTGTGATGATGACCATCTTCGGAATATCTGGTTGGTGTGTAGGGATTTGGTGATATGTCTTTGAACAATCTAACACAGAGAAGAACTTGGAGCCATGTAGTAATTGCATGAAATCCTGGATATGGGGAATGGGATAGTTACCAATAATTGTCTGGGCATTAAGGGACCTGTAGTCCCTGCAAATGCTTAAGGAGCCATCCTTCTTAGGAGAAGGTGGATAGGTGAAGACCAGTTGCTGTCGGATGGTTGGAGCATGCTTGAAGCCATAAATCTTGAATTGTTTCTTTTGTGTGCAGAAGTTTGGAAGCGTTAAGGTGTCTAGCTTTATAACGTATGTCTGGGCCGGCTGTGGTGCAGATTCTATGAAAAGTGCCCTTGCTGATGGCGGGGGGGGGGGGGGGGGGGGCTGAGAGGATGGGGGGGCAGATGTGACGACAGTTCACTGACCTTGCTGGCCCGGAACAGCATGGGTGGGAAGTTGGATGCAGACGATAAGGCGCAGTAGCCACGCGATGCGAGAAATCCCATGAAATGAGAGCATGATAGTCCTGTAGAATCGCCTGCAGTGTTGCAGAAACGGCAGCAGGCAGAGGAAAGCTCGACACTGGAGCAATATAGTGCGAAAACACAGTAGATGTGAGTGTTGGTTCCTCTAGTTGCAGCTCTGCAGGAAGGCCATGAATCATACTGTTTGCATGTGACAATTCAGCAGAGGTGCCGGCAATGCAGGTGTGTAATGCCTTGTTCTGTTTGTGGAGTTCATCGATTAGTGAGTGCACATCTGACAAATCACACAGCTGTGCAGTAATGCACTCGAGCAGAGATGCACATGAGGAAAGTGTAGCCAAGGAGTTGGAGAGCGAAGTCGTGCTGAACTCGTTCGAGCATGGAACAGTAGAACCAGATGCATGGTGGACTGCAGGTCTGGTGAAAGTTTGTAATGGTGTAGAAAGTCTAACCTGATCACAAGTTCATCCACTCTGGCTACGTGGAAAGTCCGAAGGAAGGTGGCAACTGGTGACAGGTGAAGTGACATCTTGATGGAGCCAAGGACCGTGATAGGAGAATGATAAGCAGCTGAAGCCAGGTGGTGTGAGGAACACATCACTGATGAGGTATGGATGAGCATGGAGGTCACTCATCAGGCAGATGAAACGTGTGTCATCGTCCAAACTCCTGTGGATATCCATTAGGTGATCCACCAATGCGAACCAAGTTTAGGGTTGTCCTTTTGCAAAGCAGGCAGCTTAGGAAAACTGCCGGATAACACATGTTGATGCAGCATTGGCAGGCAAAGAGCTGTGCATGTGGGGCAGGAAGCCCCTGACACCGGTAGTGCAGTAGCAGTGGATGGTTTGTCACCCGAGGCCTGCGTGTGGGGGCGGCCGAAAGTAACTCACGATGTGGAATGAGCAGGTGAAACAGATGGCACAATGTGTCCCAATTGCAGGCCTGTTGACGAACACGCCGCGGTTGTAACGGCCAGTGCTGTTGCAACAGTGGACAGAAGGCAGTCGCATTGCAACCATGGGGGAGCTGATCCAGTAACCGGTGCAAGCAGAACGGCCAGTGCCATTACGAAAGTGGGCATAAGGCGATCATGGTGTAACCACAGAGCAACGGTCGCAGATACCGGCACGGTCGAGGCTATTGGCATCGCTGAAACAGTATACGAGGGGCGGTGTTGCAACATTAGCTATATAAGAATGTGCAACTCCGTGCACTAGAATGTTCGATTCACAGTTCTGGAACTTTGCCTGCACATCAAACCAAACAGGAGACTGCATAGCCGATGGGTAAACCACAACGTCCTTAACTGGGTTGTCATTCATAATGTCCCTAGGCAGTGTGCACTGTCCATATAGCGGCCGTTGCTGCTTAGTTGCACTTGAGGGTGGCCATGTTGAATCAGTTATGGTTAAGTGGCCACCGGTGTGGCTGGGCATAGACAATCATTCACTTTTAACTAAACACACATTATGTACATGTGACCACTCATGGTCACAAGCACAGTTAATAGGATGCATAGTACTAGCACCAAAAGACACTGGTAGGTCTATTGTTCCAAAGACTATGTGGGTTGGCACATGAAGTCTGTTAATGATGAACAGAAGCACAAAATAACTCTCAAACATACAGTGACGATGTTGGGGTCATCACTGTGGTTATCACTTATTGTAGGGTGGTAATAACACACTTTGATGTTGTTTATACATTTATTTGGCACTGAAGTAAGTGAGATCAACATGGTAGTACAAAAGTTGTGCACCGAGAGAGAATAGAACAAAGTTAGTACAAAGATGCTAGAGGCACCAAAAACCTTTGTAACAAGATAAGATCAGCAGTACATGACAAGGAGGGGATAACTGACTCAGATGACTAGATTTGTTTGTGGGAAAACTTTTATATTGATGAGACGAATAGAAATTTCAAGATCGATTTTAAAGAATATGCATATATCCAAAATAAGAGTGTATTTGGCAAACATTTGGATAAAGAAAATACACAGGATAATATGGAAGTATTACAAAGGCACCAAAGGACAAGTATGACATGTACTGGATGAAATGGAAATTAATATACATGGAAAAATGTAATTGGGATAAATGCTAAAAGGACAAAGCAGATTTAACTTGAAAGCTTATTTTTGATATATTTAGGAACCTACTAATTACAACAGTCTCATGCACAATGGCAGCTCTGTGGGCAGCTGTATGTGTGTGTGAGCCACCAGCAGTGAGGAGATAGGGCCTTCTTCCATGATCTCTGCCACAGGAAAACAAAAACTAATTACAAGGAAGCAGCATGGTGCCATCAGCTAGATTCCACTCTGAAAGTGTTATTAAACATTGAGACATTAAATAATTAGTCATTATCCTGTTAATTATCTTCCACAGTTGGTTATATTTAATTGCTTTGTCAAACAGAAAGGTTTATATGAATACATTTGATATGATGAGTACTTTTGTATCTATTGTTCTGACTTTTGTACATTGATATGATATTTACTTTGCCAGCTTTCCATTGTTACTCCTTACACATTTTAACTTGCTTTTAATTACAGATTTTATTTCCACATATTGTATATCAGTTTCTTATCTTGAGAGCTGCTTATTTTTCTTGAGAGCTGCTTATTTTGTCTCATCAAATAATTTTAATTAGTGAGTACTTATTTTGCATTCAGACTACCAGCTACAGCTACTTTATAAATAGACAAAGCTCCCAGGCCATTGCTGGCACTTAATTTGTACCTAGGTGTATTGATATTGATGTTGGTACTTGCACCAGAAAATCTTTATGGCGTGGATGACTGGTATGCATGGATTTCAGTCATGTTGGGATTTTTTTATTTGTGGTTCTCAGGTATTCCTAGGCCTTTTGTGTATCACATTCAGCTAACTTGTCTAGTTTATCACACCACTGTTCTGTTCATAACAGATCTGAAATAGCAACAGAAGGAACTGATAATTGTTGATTTTATGTAATGTGTGTGTGTGTGTGTGTGTGTGTGTGTG